>NC_087459.1:19437077-19737077 GCF_036321535.1 Camelus dromedarius | reverse complement strand
ATATCATTAATAATGGCTTCTATTTCTTGAGCATTTTCTTTGTGCCAGGCACTATATAAAGGCTTTCCACATCCAGCCTTTACAATAAACCCCTACGGCGGATGCCTGTGTTAGCAGGTGAAGTTATGCCGTAGCAACCACCAGCCCCCCATCTCAGTGTCTTAAAATAGCCCGGGTTTATTTGTTGTTCATATAACATGCGCAGTACAATTGGCTACAAGTGAAGGGATGGGGGCGGTTTGCTCCGTGAAGTCGGCACATAGGACCCCGGGGTGACAGACACCCCACCATCGAACGAAGCTACTATTTTAACATGAAGCCCCAGGTCGGTTGCTGCAAGGAAGGAGCGGATGGAGAACCGCGTTCACCTCTTCAAGTCCTCTGTGCAGAAGTGGCATGTGCTGTTTCACACTGGTCCTAGCAAGCCACGTGATCACGCCTAACTTCAAGGGCACTTGGAGGGTGCCAGGAGGAAGAACAGGAAATAGTGGCTGTGCATTCGTCATGTCTACCAATGCATTATTTACAAATGATGAAACTACAGTACAGAGAGGTTAGGTAACTTGCACAAGTTCACATCACAAGTGAGAATGGGGTCTGGGTTCAAAACCCAGTCTGTCTGATCTTCCCACGTGTTCCCTTGACCAAAATGTCAAAAATGACCCTAGAGGTTGGACAAGAGCTTCTCAGGGAGAGAAGGAAAAAGTTAAGGCATCTTTAAGTAAATGATTTAAAAAACAGAGGGTAGGGAGTCGAGGATAGCTCAGTGGCAGAGCACATGCTTAGCATGCATAAGGTCCTTGGTTCAATCCCCAGTACCTCCATTAAAAAAATAATAATAATTAATAAATAAACCCAATTACCTTCCACCCCCAAAAAAGATTTTAAAAAAATCAATGTAATATATCACGTTAACAAATGAAGGAATAAAAACTGCATGATAATCTCAATGCAAAAAACAAAGGGCAAAGATCAGCGCTTAAGGACTGATGGAAGACAGCATAAGCGTTCCTGCAGCCTGGGAAGTATGATCAGATGAAGAACAGTAGTCATGTCAAACGAGGCTTAGAGAGTTTTAAGGGAATATGAAAGTGATTGACAGAACAGGATGCCCAGAACACCTCCATAAAGGCTCCGTTCATTTCCACCTCCCTCCCACGTCAAGAATACATCCCCTGAGTTCAACGGTGTCTGTCTCTACTGGCAGTTTCTCAATGGCTTGGTGTCCTCTTGCTGGCCTCCAACTCTCGGTACAAGCTGTCTCCTCTCCCTCAGACATTCTTCTGATTTCTGCACCTGGGGTAAGTCCTCCTGGTCCTTATGGATGCAGCTTGGACTTCTCCTCTCCTGGAAGCTGGGCAGGGTGTATGGCCCAGAGTGGACCGCCCAGGACACTGTTCACTTACTTAATCAGCAGACCTATTGTACTGTATTTGAAATGCCTCATGAACTCCTCAAGGGTTTTGTCTGGGACTTACCCATCCCTGACTCCTCTGCACCTCGTGGAGTGCCTGGCACCTCTGAGATTCTCAATCAATGTCTATTGAATGAATGATTATATTTGGAAAAAAATCCTATAGCCTGGTGCTTCTCAAACTTTGATGTATATATTTATTACCTAGGGATATTTTTAAATGAGATCTTTATTTAATAGGGCAGGGGTGGTGCCTGAGATTGTACATTTCCGATAAGCTCTTAGGTGGATGTTACTAGGTGTCGGTCCATGGACACCCTTGGATTATCAAGGCTACAGGAGGTGCTGGGGGTGCCCACTCGTATCCTCTCATCGCGTTGTTTCCATGAATGTCAACTGGACAGATTGTAGCTCCAGTCACAGTGCTTGGGGTCTTTCTCTGGCTGCTGGAACCCATTCGGCCCTGCAGGAGACAGACTGGAAGTGGCTTAGGATGAAGACCCCCAGGAGCAGCCATCAACCAGTGACTGATGGGTACTATAAATACCCCAGCTCCCCCATCCCTTGGATGTTCTTCACAGCGCCTCCCAGCGTTTCCCTGTGGGATTGTGCTTCCACTGCCCACACGGGGACCCTGCCTGATGGTGGATTTGCTATTTGCTTTCTTCCCTTCTCTGCCGCCCTTCCACCCCTCTCTTAGTGTTTCCTCGGATGACTACCTAAACGAACCACTTGTAATCCCATCACTGTCTCAGGGCTGCTTTCAGAGGAAACCAACTTAAGTCAATTCCCAGAAATTCTAGCTACCTGCTCAGTGTGTCCTTGGGCTTCTATTAGGTATTCATTCATTTCTTCCACAAGTGGACATGGAGTGAAAGATCGATCAATACTTGACAGCAGAGAATAATCTTTTCTTTTTTTTCTGTGTTCCCAATTCCTAGCAGAAAAGCAGACAAAAACGGGATTCTAGAAAATGTTGGTTGGTGAGAGAAAAACAAAGGAAGGAAAGAGCTCTTCTGCCCTGACTTCTTGAATCCAGCCTTGGCCATGATGGGTGATGCTCTCCAGGGAGTGGTACAGTCAGAGATGAGGGGCATCTCTGGGGTTGCACGGTAGTTAGGCTGTTGGGTAGGTGAGTTCGAATTTCCCTTCTGCCAATTTCTCACAAGGTATTTGCATTCTCTGTGCCTTGGTGTCCTCATCTTTAAAACCAGGCTATCAAAGGGACCTATTTTTTGGCATAGTTATTCTATGAAGATGAAATGAGGTAATGGATGACTATCCACTGCCCCAAAGATGCCTAACTCCCAGTGTTCAACAAATGGAAGATCCATTACTGTTGTCATTCTCATTGTCTTCCTCCAAGAAGCCAGTTATGTGTGTGCTAAAGCCCTTAGGACTTTTGTCCAAAAGAGTCCAGAACAGAGGTGGGAGGCACAGCTTGCTATGCAGGACCCCAAGAGGAAGCTCCCTCCCTCCACCTGGATAGAAATTGTTTTCCGTATCACAGTGGAGGTTCTGGAATCAGACAGATAAGACCGTGTTCAAATCCCAGCTCTGCTACTGAGGATTCTGGGCAATTACAGAACCTCTCTGAGCCTCAGTTTCCTCATCTGTCTAATGGGCATAGTGATACAGCTCACCTCATAATGCTAAGATACTGTGATGTTTAAATGGCATCAAGCGTATAAAGTAACTGACAAGCAGTAGGAGCTACAAAGCCATTTGCTGTTCTCATGATCACTATTCCTGTTATTAATATCAGACTCAGGGATGCGATGAGGTTTTCAGCTCTGCCAGCATTTCTGTGAATCCAGGAGTCCAGGCTGGACTGGTTCTCCTGGACCACCAGCTTCAAAGGAGCTCTTCATCTTTCAGAGGATACATTTGTTAAGTTTGTACATTTGCATGCTGCCCAAAGTCCCCCGTGGCTCCTGGAAGTCCAGATTACCCTGCTTCTTCCTTCAGCCCCAGCTGCCGTTGATCATGTGGAGGTAACTTGTTTATGTTGTCTCCGGCTTCCCAGGCACCTGCTCAAGGCAGCCTTTGTAAACTCCAGCTGCCGCCACCGCCACTGAGTGACATGTGGACGGTTGCACCCACAGTCCTGGTCACCCACAGAGGGGCCTGAGAAGATGTTGGGGCTGGGACCTTCCCGGGAAGAGCCCCTTCCTCGCATCCTTGCCGGGCACCACAAGCAACAGAGCCGCCTGTTTCACTATCGTTTTTCTGAACTGGGTACCAGCAGCTGTGTTCATCCTTATACAAGACAAACATAGTGTCGTTTCCTGTTTTATCATTAACACATTCTAGCATAATTGCTTGGGCTCTCAGCTGTGACCTGTTAGAGATGCGCTCAGCTGTGGAATTTTCAAGGGGAATACAGCATCGTGGTTAAAGACAGCAATACGCATGTTTCCCGACCAAATCTATTTGCCTGTCAGCCCCCGAGTCAAATCTCTTGTTGAATTTGTTCAAACAGAAATTAATAGTTGAATTTACATAGATTTAATGTCTCATAATCTTTCTGGTCTGGGAATCTATATTCAAGACTAGACGCATTGGCTCAAATAGATGGCATTTAAGGCTGAAAATAATTTTAATCCCTCCAAAGCCCAATCCTTTTGCACATTACTAAGCCAGAACAGCCAGTCCTTTCTAATAAGACGCACAAAACCCGGCTGCTGCCAACGAGTAAACACACATTTCTAGGATTTGGGCCATGTGCATGGGTCTGTTTAAAAAAAAAAAATTAAAGCCCAAACAAGTTTTGCAAGAGAAATGTGGTTATTTGTTATTCCTGTCCCCTCCTCCAAATGACACAAACACTGCTCATCATTGCGGGTTATTCAACATGCTTGGGATAAACATTCCTTCAATCACATCCACACAAATGTCAAGTGAATGAACTCAACTCATGCATGCAGCCAACATTCATTGAGTCCCTGCTACATGCCGGGCCCTGGCCTGGGTGCTCAGTACACAGCAGTGAACAAACTGGATGAAGGCCCTGCTTTCCTGGAATTGCTATTTCCACGAGGGAGACAGACACAAACAAATGTGTACCGTGTCAGGTGGCAGTGAGTGCTCAGAACGTAAGTACAGCAGAAAAAAGGCGGCAGTAGCCGTGGTGGGCGGGACATGGCGGCAGTGCAGCCAATTGGATACAGGTGGTCATCTGCTGCAAAGGCTGAGTGAAATGTGCAGAGAGCCCTGCAGATAACCACATGCCGTAGGTAGTTATCATCATGGCCCCCGATTAACCAGGTCTCACTGTGACCATACCCTTTTGCAACATCCGTGTTGTGGCTCCTCCCATCAAGAGGTGATGTCTGTTTCCCTGCCTCCTTGAATCTGGGCTTGCCATTGCTCAAAGCAAGCCATGCTTGCAGCCCTGCCTTCCTTCACCCTCTTGGAACCCTGAGACCACCATGATGGAGAGAGGCCCAGTCTAGTCTCCTGGAGGCCGAGGTAGCCCAACAAAAAGCCAGCACAATGGCTGGACAAGTCAGTGAAGCCACCGTGGACCATCAGAGGATTACAGCTGTGTGGATGATCCCAGGTGAGAGGAGCAGAAGAGCCACTCAGGTGCCACTCTACAGAAATGGGAGAAAATATAAATCAGAGCTGTTGTGAGGCATTAAGTTTCAGGTGGTTTGTTACGCAGCAAGAGCTAGCTGCAATACCGAGGAGAGAGTATCCCCAGGAGAGCAGATAGTAACACAGAGGCCTTGAGGCAAATGTACTTAGTGGTGGTGCTGGGGATGGGAGATGGGGGTGGTTCAGAGAACCACAAAATGGCCAGTGTGGCTGGAATGAAATGTGTAAGAACTCTTAACTATTCTGAATAATTTCTAAAGAAAGCAGGGTTCCAATTCTATGAATGTAGAAAAGCAGTGGCTACACATGCCTCCTGCCATCCTCATATTCCAATAACAAGAGCTGGTACGGATTGATACAGTTTCTTATTACCTCATTTAGTCCTCACAGCATCCTGCATGGAACATTTCATTATGCCCAATTCAGAGATGAGGAAACTTTGCTTGGAGATGTGAAGTTTTGTACCCACTTAGCGAGTGGAAAAACCAACAATGGTTCTGGCTCCAAAAGCCATGTTATTAGCACAATGTTTCCCTGGCTGCGAACCCCTAATTCCCTCCCATGCGCAAATGGTGGGGTAGCTTCTTCCAAACCCACTGCCTTGACTGCAGCCATTCCCACAGGGTGGGTGAGCCTACGATGTTCCTCCCCAATCCAGGACCTTAACTGATGCCAACCCTTTCGCCTATTCAAATGTGATCTTTCAGTGGCAGTCAATGCCACTTCAGGTCAGTGTTTTAACCACATAACCCCAAGTATTGTGTTCCTACTGGATTCCTGGGATGCCCGTCTCCTTCCCTACCAAACCCAAAGCGCGCATGCCCCTCTCTGGTCCCTGCCCTTGGTCTGTTCCTGCAAATGCTTCTGTACTTTCACAAAGTGTGCGGAGCTCAAGCTGAAGCCTCCAACACAACCGGTCTGGGACTAGCCGTGTGGGTTGAAAGAGGTATTCTTTGTCACTGACGGAGAAATGAATTATACTTAGAAATCAAGGCTGGGGATAAACTATTAAATGGCTAAATGACAATAGCTAAGCATTGTGGACATCCCACAGAGGAGTGTTGGGACTAGCCAAGTTTAAGATACTGAGAATTACTTCAAAAGAAATGTGCAACAATGCAGAAGACAGTAAATTCCTTTCAGTAGTGGAAAACCAAGCTGGCATGGATGAATCACTGGGGTGTGTGAAACAGCATGGGGATGCCCTTTGGGAATGTACTGGGCAATGTATTTAAGAAAAATGAACTGCAACCATATTTATATCCTAACCAGTTAGGAAAAGTTATCTGAGGCTCATGCTATGTTGTTTCCTGAACACTTCAGTCCCATTTACTGCCATGTTCCCAAAGGTCTGCAGAATATTTGCATAAAACTGCACATCCCGGGATGAGGCACGCAGGTATCCGGTTAGATTCATAAGTGGTAATAACAAATTCCAAAAGAAAATATTCAGTTAGTCATTCATTTCTTTAGCAAACCTCTGCTGAGGATCTATTAGTGATCTATTATTGATTGAGTGCTGGCAACTCAACGCTGTCCCTGTCCTCAAGGACATTACTATCTATTAGCAGGGGAGTCAGCATGTTAATGATTGAAATAGAGTATTCTAAGCCTTGGGGAAGATGTGAACAGGTGCCAGGCAGTCACCCTGGAGGTCTGCCAGTCCCTAATGTGAGGGAGAGAGTTGGGGGGGAAAAGGACAACCTGGAAGTTTCTTGGACTTAGTGAAACTCTTTTTGAGTCTTAAAGTGAGAGTTAGACAAAGAAAAAAAGGAACAGGCATGCCCCCAAAGTGAACTCAGAGGCTCAGAATTCTTGCTGGAAGCTCAGAGTCAGGACACTGGCGTAAAATACACGGGGAACGTGATGGTTGATGGACAGCGTGCAGGAGATAACAGTAGAAAGTAAAGATGCTCGTATTACAAATTGCATTGTGTGCCAAGTCTGGGAACTGAAGCTTTTTCTCTGATTCCAAAGGTCAAGAATTCATATCCTAAGAATGATAAAAAGATACTCGGCTGATAAACCATGTCTTTTAGGGACCCAGCCGCTTTCTAATTTCCCTTCCATCATTCTCAGCCGCTTGGCTTTTGTCTTTGCTGCGTATCCTTGTCAGTTGGCTACCCAGCTCCAGGCCTCCCATCAACATTCAAAATAGGAAGAGGGAGGGAAGGAGGTGGCACCGGTCCTAAGTGTCCTCTTTATCAGAAAACCGAAAGCAGCCTCCACAAATGTCTATTTACATCTTTTTGTCCAGAAAAATGCCACGGGGCCCCTATCTAGTTGCCAAGAAAGATGGAAATCTATGAAGCCTTTCCAGCCACGGAGGTAGAAAAAGAGCCGTATGAGACTGGTCAGTAAGTCAACTGTGCCTGATGAGAGATTTTAAGGGAAAAGAAATCATTTAGGGGTGAAAAAAAGCACTTCTGGAAGGTGTGGGGAAGCCACAAGTTTCCTGCCCTTAGAATGTCCCGAGAAATGACACAGGACCGGGGTGAGGAGCGCCAGGGAAATGATACTTCATACCAAGTGAAGGGCTTTCAGTTTGGAAGCTGGAAGGTGGAGAGAGGATCGCGGAAATATTCAGAAAAATAATCAAAATTGGAAAAAACAATGCAAGTTATTGATGGTATGAGCACAAGTTGCCTACCAATTTCTATAATCTTCATAATACCTAGATGGTGCATTAGAGTTTAAAACATAAATAGTGCTCTGTCTTGTTCAGTCCTATGACAGCTCAGAGGTCGAGAAAGCGAAGGAATCAGAGTGGAAGCCACACAGCATCCAGCCAGGGGTGACACCAGTAACGACTGGAGAAGTCCTCCAACCCAGGACTTCTGGAAGCACACCCCCAACACCACATTATCCCTCTGATAGAATATTCAGGAAATTTAATGATATCGAGAGTATGCCTGATGCTTTTAAGATTATTTAGATTTTTAAGAGCATAGGTTCTGGAGTCAAAAAGCAGCGTAGGTCCCCACGTTTGCATAACCCTAAAAACGTTTTCAAAAATAATGTGAACACCACACAAATTGCACCCTCGGCGTTGACACTGGCACCCCATCACCCTGTCAAATGGGACTGCACTCTTTCTAAAGGCTGCCATAAAAATAAAATAGTTCACGTAAAGTGCTCGGCACAGGGTCTGGCATAGATTTAGGGCTCAGTAAATACCTGCTGAATACATAAATGGACAAAATATAAGAACTTAGAACAGTGGAATTTATAGTAAGAACTGCTAATTCCAGAACTCTGTGCGGGACACGGTTCTAAGTCTTTGCATGTATTAACTCATTTAAGACTCTGAGATGAGTGGTGGTGTTTTGCCCCATCTCATAAACGTGCTTTTGGATCAGTATACTATCCTGCCTCTTGTGGACAAGAAGAGGAGTTACTAACTCTTGGGTGCCATCTTAAATGTCTTGAGTCCTTCATCACACAGTTACCCCTTCCAACTACACCATGGGCTCTAGATACCAGTGATCTGCTGTGGATACCAATTCTGATGCCCCATATCCCCTACCAAAGGCATCACCAGCTCATCAGCCAAGATTCTACATGGCAGGTAGAAGAGGAAACATCTCTCTTCTAGCCTGCTCTTCCAAAAGCTAACACCCCCTCATCCAGAATCCTAGGTAGTCTGAGTCAGAATGGCCCTAAGAAATAGTTCATCCAAATACTTCCTGGGAGCTGAGAACACAGAGCCCCAGACAGCAAAGGCACTTATATGAGGTCACATAGTGAGTGAGTGGCCCATCCGGGCCCAGAACCCATTCCTTCCGGTGCTGAGGTTTCTACATTATTTCAGTGTTTGATGGTCCTTCCTTCAGTTACGTCAAAACCTAAGGAGAGTGAAAGTGGGGCCCATTAGAGCAGAAGGGGGGAGAGGCATTTGGCCCAAGGCACACATTTCCAACTGGCTTCAATTCGAATGTTCCAAATGAGATTCCGTATTCAGTGATGGTGATAGGCTGACATGATGGAAAGACAAGGTATCATCCAGGAAGCAAGGACGAGAGAGGAGGGCGAAGTGCCTAAGGCATCAAATGGAAGGCGACTCCATCCCGATTGCGAGTGCCTCCTACACTTTGCCCCCAAGGCACCTCGCTTGCCTCACCTAGTCATGGGACCAGCATTTGCTGCCCTACTAATGAATACCTTTAAAAACAGAAATCTATTTATCTCGTGACGAGCATGACTATTGTGCATCCTATTTTCCTTCGTAAAGGCTTTCAATGTAAACATTTGATAAATACCATCATTCATAACTGTTTTGACATTTCATGATTTTTTAATAGAGCAAAGCCTCAAAAAATGTAAGTGCCCTGGGCTTCTCAGAAATGGAGACACCTCTAAGCACAGAAATACTTTCTTTTTCTCTGGAGTGGCTTTGGACCGAGTTGCCCTGATTCCTCGCTCCCTGCCTCGTCTCCCTCGTCACCCCTGAATCAGGACTCGGGGCCTCAAGACCCCCTCAACTTGTCTCTCCAGCAGCCCCTTCCCTGACCCCCGTTCCCCCTCACTCCTCATCTCCTCCCTCTGAGCTTTCTCTTTCTGTTTCATGTGCCTCCTTCTCAGATCACAAAGAATCTCATCTCCAGGGTTTGTGGTACTCTGTGTAGGGGCCTCTACGGGGCTGCATGCATAATTAATGACAATTCAGCTACATATGTTTTCTATTAGCAATTCAGGCTCTTTTAGGACTTTTTAAAACATACTTTGCAATTCACTGAAATTTTGAGAAGCATTTAATAGGAAAAATCCATAAAAGCCCAGAATGTCGGAGGGTTCTGGAAGGAGGCTTTAATGAAGAATTTCTCCCCAGAGGAATGTTTCCTGAAATGCTTTTTTGCTCTGTACCACAAGTTTCTCCAGATGAGTACAAGACTAAATCGCAGGTCTCCTCAAAAACAGTGTCAGTGGAATACATTAAAAAAAAAAAAATGGTCCCAGGTTACCATAACAACCAAGGTTCCAACATCATGTTGACTAACTGCAAAGTGATATGATCAGGAAGACCAGAGCAGAGAACCAAAGTATCGGGTTGCTATAGCAACTAGATATACAGAAAATGGAGTTGTTTCAATAGGGAAGTTTTCAGTGCAAAAGTAAATGTACAGCATCCTTCTAGGGTGAATGATCACCCAGGTGATTTTTAACATTAGTCAAGAGTTATCCCATCATTTTGTTTGGTTAGCAAAGCTCTAAGGCAGATGCTTTATCTGTTAGCTATTGCTGTGTAACAAATAATCTGAAAATGTAGTGGCATTAGACAATAACATTTATTTTTCCCATGAGTCTGTGGGTTGGCTGGGGAGTTCTGTTCGTCTGGATTGGGCTAAGGTTATCTGTGCCAGGCTCATTGGATTTCAGCTGGCTTTTTCAAGAGTCTGGAGTCAGCTAGCAGGTCAGCCAGGGGCTGGCTAGTCTAGGAATGTATCAAATGTGATGACTTGCTTTGTTCCTTGTGGTCTTCACCCTTAAGATAGCTACCTTGGATTTGCTGTCATGGTGGAGCAGTTCCAAAAGAAAACCATACCTCAGAAGGCTTCTTGAGCCCTTAAATCAGAACTGGCAGGCTACCATTTCTATTGACACATTCTACGGACTAAAGCAAAGTACAAGGCCAGTCCACAACCAAAAGGTATGGAAATAGACTCCATTTCTTGATGGGAGAGGCTGTAACATCCCATCGCAAGAGTGAAGAATTACAGTCATACAATACACCAAAATGCCAACTTTTATGTGTAATATGCCCTTGAAATCACACACAAAAGTTGAACATGCAAAATTCAAACAATCCACCTACATATTTAAAGGCATTTAGCTTCCAGAGAGCAAAACAATATCATAAAATGCCCAAGATATAGCCCAGGCATTGAATGTAATTTTCGATGATGTATTGTCAGGATTTTGTACTTGTTCTTTAATTTCATTCCCTTCCTTCAGAATTGAACAGAGTCAAGTGACCACTTGAGTCGAAAAGGGCAGATAATTGAAGCTGGATCTGAGACTGCCTGAAATGTTCATCCATCAGCTGATGGAAAGAGACAATTTGGTGAAGTGATTAAAGTGTGCGCTTTGGAGTCAGACTGTCTGGGTTCAAATTTTCTCTCAAACCCTGGTTCCATGAACTTGGGTAAAATACTTGACCCCCAGGACCCCCGGTGCCCTCATCTATCAAATGAAGGTAGAATGTTTTGTTGCTGCACTTTTCACTTTGTAAGGGCTCTGAAGTTGAAGTTGGGGTGCACCACACAATTGAGACCATGTTAAGTCACACAAGAAAGTGTTGTGTGTCCAATGAATGGCATCTTAGACCCATGACTATGGCAGTGCCTTCCTCAAAGGGTTGAATTCATCAACACTGACTGATTAGAGCAGTGTCTGTCCCCAGTAAGTGGCCAATAAATGTGAGTTGTGAGGAGGAAGAGGGGGAAGAAAATTCACATTTGGCTTACATGTTGGAGGTTTAGGAATGTAGACATAATGGTTACGTACATTCAAGTTGTGCACAGTTTGAATGTTTGAAAGCAAAAGACAGTCAGCCTGCTCCTCCGTGGTGTCTTTTTGGAAGAAGTGAAGAAATTAAACTTCCCTGATTACTGGTTTTGGTGCCAGTAGCAACGTTTCTTGATTGCACCAAACTGTCACATCAAACCCCTGGGAGGACAGTATCATCTGCCCATTTCACTGAAGAGGAAACTGAGAATCAGCAGGATGGGAAAGAAAGATATGCCCAGAGTCACAGAAGTCAACTAGTGGCAGAGAGAGGTCAAACCCAGATACCTCTGGCTCCAAACTGCTTTCGTTCATCCACCCCTACCCTGCCCCAGGACACGAACAAGCAGAGAGGGAACAGAAAGGACTCCATTGCATCAGTGCTCAGAATTACCGTGTTAAATATGCAAAGAGGGCAGTGAGCCAATGCTGATTCAGAACTTCTCTCTAGAAGGTGCTCAGAAGCAGTCATTGGGTGGAAATGGGGCTAGGGACTTTGTGCTGTGGACTGAGTTTTTGTGTCCCCTGCAAACTCGTATGTTGAAGTCCTACAGGAGGTGAGGACTTTGGGAGGTGATAGATCCTAAGGGTGGGGCCCTCGTGAATGGGGTTAGTGCCTTCACAAAGGAGGCCTGAGGAAGCTCCTTGTCCCCTCCCACAGATGTGAGGTTATGGCAAAAAGACCAGCTGTCTAGAACATGGGTCCTCACCAGATAACAAACGTGCTGGCACCTTGAGCTTGGGCTTCCCAGTCTCCAGAACTGTGAGAAATAAATTTCTGTTGTTTATAAGCCACTCAGTCTATGTATTTTGTGACAGCAGCCCAAATGGACTAAGAGAGTCTGGAAATAATGTTTTCACGGGAAATGTGATTTTCACTTAGACTGCATGTTAGTTTTGAGGTATTTGGAAATGTTGTTTGATACAGATTACAAGGGACGAGCTACCCCTCAGAACAACACTGCAGCCTGTAAAATGCTATATAATCCCCCTCTACCTCTCAGATCCATGTGCTTACAAGGACCTTCTTGCTCAATCAAACTCCTTGGAGTCCCTACATGTCTTTATCCATGTCTGCACCTTTGGTCCTTGGCACAGACTCTGCAGCTGATTATTTGTTACATAAAATCCTCTGATGCCTAAAGAATCCTATAGGAATTCATTTCATCTATAGACCGGATATTGAAGGAACTGATGACCCTGAACTTCATACACTGCAAAGGGATCTCTTTCCTTTGGCCCTAAAAAGACTCTACAGTAAGACTCTTATTCCAAAGTGAAAAGTAAGAAATCATTTGGAATTTTGCAGAGCCAGTGAGGCAAGGGGAATTCTGCACTGCACTCCAACCTCACTTATGCAGGTGTGTGATATTTTTCTGTTAACTAAACTTTCACATGTCTCAACATTGCAGCTGCTGGTGGTGAGTCTCATATCGGCTACATTTCTATTTACCTGAGGGATAGGTTCTTGCTGGGAGTCCTCCAGGTTTCTTGCAGATGCTCAGTGAATGAGTGGAAGGAAAGAGGCAAGAAAGGACAGAAGGAGAAAGAGAGAGAGGGAAAGAAGATGAATGGACCAAAGATGAATAAGACGAAAACCTTTCACCTTTGTTCATTTCTGATGTAGAAGCTTTCGTTTATTTCCTCAATTAACAGAGATAAAACAAAATGATGCAATGATATTATTCCTTCTCGCAAGGGGACTGCCTTGGTCAGTTGGGGCTGCTCTAACAAAGTACCGTAGACTGGGTGGCTTAAAATCACAGAAATATATTTCTCAAGTTCTGGAGACTGGAATTTTGAGACCCAGCTGCCAGCATGGTTGGGTTCTGATGAGAACACTCTTTCTGTTTGCAGACTGTCAGCTTCTTGTTGTATCACCACATGGTAGAAAGAGACCACCTAGCTCTCTGACCTCTTCTTATAAGGCACTGATCTCATTTGTGAGAGCTCCATCCTCATGACTGAAATCTCTCAAAGGTCCCACCTCCAAATACCATCACATTGGGATTAGAGTTTCAACAGAAGAATTTTATGGGGACACAAACATTCAGTCCACAACAGGGACCATCTGCTAAAATGTTCACTGTCTCTTGCAGGAAGAATGCCCTTCCCTCCACTTCCCTTAACAAATTCTTTTTGAAGTTTAGGGGGATGAAAAAGCAAGTTTTATATTATGGGCACATGTAGCTTCTTTTATTTAACAATTAGCTCACTTCCTTTGTGTTGCTCCTGAGAACCTTCACCGTCTCTGCTGTTGTCCCACATGCAGATGGCCATGTCAGAAGGAAAAAGCAAGTCTTCTACTGACTGGGTCTTTCTTGTACCTTGCATTTTAGGGTTCCTAGTGGAGACCACCTTCTGTCCTCTTTACAAGATTATAATGACCTGGCATGTCACACCCAACACTCAATTCCAGTTGTCCTATAGCATATATTCAGGAAGATCATCTCAAATACATCCTCCAAACTTTGTGAAACTCCATCCAGCTGTTTTGAATGATATAATAACATAAAAATGGGCATAAAAATGTTTTATTAACGTACATGAGATATAGATGATTATTTTACTGTCTTATCTTAATCTTTTCTACCACAACGAAGAAGCTAGAGCAAAGGTTCAGTACTTGGTATCAAATTTTCTTCCCTCTGGATTTCTTCATAGCAGGCTGTGGGTAGTTCAAGGGACCTGATTTCGATTCACTTTTGGTCTCTTGTAACTAGGCTGTGTATAGTACTTGGAGACTGGAGGTCTTCAATAACTGTTGAAATCCATGGGCAAAATTTTCCCTTCCTTCCTCTTTTCTTTCTTGCCTTGTGGTCTAGTCTTTGCTGACTGTCCAATCTTACCGCACTGTGTTTTTTAATTTAACCTCAAATTCGCTTTACCATTGGGCATGGAATAAGTAGCCAAATATATAAGAATATATTTCTAGCTGCCATCCCTGCTCCGAGGTTTTTTTTCTGCTCTGTCCTGGCTTATGCCCTCTGCCAGACTTAGTCCCTAAATCCTGTTGCTCAAGAACTTGCAAAGATTCCCTGTAGCTGATGAATTGTATCTAAACTACTCTGGCTGACTGAGTCTCTCCTTAACCTGGCTCCATGCCCCCTGTTTCTTTCTACCAGTCTTCAGTCTCTCCAGGCCATTCACATGCCTCACTCTGGTTCCTGTACGTGATGCTCGGTCCTGCTTCTGACCCTCTGTTCATGGACCACCCACACCTGGACTGCCTCCCATTCTCCCCTCCACACCCTTGTGATCTTCCTAAACATTAAGACAGATATGGGAAACTTTTTTTTTTTTTTTTTTTTACTGGTGATTAAAAAGAGCCAACATTTAAAAATTGAGTTTAGTTTTAAAAATCTAGATTTCCAAAATCTCTTGAAAGAGTGGAAGATTTGGCTACACTGGACTTTCCTTCCTATATGACAACTATTGGAAGGAGCTGACTAACCCGCTGGTGTCTGTAGAAGAGGACTGTATCATCTGGGGACCACAGTCCCTGTCATTCAGACAACAAGTGTATAAACACCAGCCCTGTTCACCCGTGTACATTACCCACTTAGCTTCTTATATTTTTCAGTAGTGAACCTAATTGAAGCCCTAATACCTAATTTAAGGTCAGTTTCTCCATAAGATGTATCTTAACTATGTTTCAGTTGTTTCGTCGAGGAAGTAACTGTCGACAGAGTGTTCTAATTTACTGGAGTTTACCAGTTACCCACAGTTTTGCTGGAATCCTGGGGGTTCACTATTGGCTTCCAAACCATCCTCTCTGTATCCAGCCCCATTCACCCAGCTAGGACCTTCCCCACAGGAGTGAAGTTATGTCAAATGACCTCTAATGTCTTTTCCAACTCAACTCAGTATGGTTTTGTGAGTATCTCACCCACTCAGTTTCTCCCCATCACATCTCATGCCAAGCCTGAGCATGGGCTTGTTAGCTGAAAATGGATGAAACACACAGGGACTAATCAGGGTCTATTCAGTGAACTGAAAGGACTGGGGAAGGTATTAGCCATGATGCAGATGGCTAGGTCGGGCTCTAAGCTAGGAGAAGAAGTCAGACTAACCTTGAACTCTAGAAAGCATTGATATATTCATGAGAAGGCTCAGTATGGGAGTCCCCACAGCGTATGATGCAGGGCAATGAACAGATTCCAAGATGGGGCAAGTAGGGCAGGTGTGTATCAAAGAAGTAGGCTAGCAGGGCTGCAGGCACCCAGCAGAAGCTCAGGTATAACTATCTCATCTTTGGGGGACAAGGAGATAGGTGAAGAGGAAAGCAGATCTTCATTTGACTGTCAGTACCGAGAAGGTTATCACGACAGAAATCCAGATAGATGTGCACCAGTCACCGGGCTGAGCACTGTGAAAAATCTATTGTTCTGCCCATTTTAAAGATGAGAAGACTAAATCCCAGAGGCATGAAGCAGCAAATTAGTACTGAATCCAGAAACTGAACCAGATCTTATTCCAGTGTTCCTTTCTCTAACTTCTCTGAATTGGATCTGAGGAGTTTACTTGGATTTCGATTTGGGGAATCTGGCTTGGAGACAGAAATTTAATGGTTGGATAGGGGACACATGCTCTTTTAGACACTCAGTGTTAATTAACCTCTTTCTTCCACTTTTAGCCCACATACTTCAAGTAGATCTCCATCATCAACTCCAGAAGGTGGAACACGTGACCCAGAGTAGGTGTTTAGAATAGTTCACTCTTCTGACCACATGAAGATTTGTTCAAGGATGAGCATGTGACATGAGCCAGTCCAATCAGGATGAATCTCAGGAATTTTGTAGGGACTATTGGGAGGGGAAAAAAAGCTTTGCCCCCCCCGCCATGGGACCTGGATTTTGAGTGGATTTGAGGCCAAAGCTGCTGGTTCCATCTTGTCACCATAAGATCAGAATTGGTCAGAGAATAAAGTCAGCACAGAGATCTGAACCCCAAGATAGAAGAAGAAAGAGAAACTGAGAAACAGAGTCTTGACGATACCATTTCAGCCTGAGTCAAACTCCCTTGAGCCAGAATAACTCTTATATTGTTCATATTCCTGAGCCAACAAATTTCTAGCTTCTTAGACCAGTGTGATCAGGTTTTCTGCCACTTACAATGAAAAAGTCCTACTCGAATTCTGGGCACAAAATAAAGTTAAAAGGATGCCAAGCTCCCAATTATCTGGCCAGGATTTCTTAAATTCACCCTCCTTCTGGTTATAATTGTTCCCAGATGCTGGTATGCAGCCAGGATGGTGGGTGGAGGTCATGGAGAGCTTGAAGAAAGAAGAGAGGTGTGGAGACTTGGAACTAGGTGAGACTGGGTATTCTTGACCATGACCTAGGGTTGCGCTCCGAGCCAGGACCACACTGTTCAGCAGTAAGTGTGCGCTGCATAATGAACCACCTCTTATTAGAGAGAGACAACACAGTGTCCACAGTCAAGCTCAACCAATTTATTAGTGTTTTTTGAGATGGCAAATAGACATCTGGTTAAAGGAGTCTGCGGAAATAATTTAATTAGACTGAAAAAGGAAAAAAAAAAAAAAGAAGAAAGAAGAAAAGACAAGAAATCCTTTGACAAATTCCCACATTAAAAGCTGTTCAAAACACTGCACCACCATGGGATTAGGGATGTGTGTGCCTTTTGCCATGAACAGAGAATGTGCTTAGAAACCAAGAACAGAGAAGTAAACAGACCCTTGAAAGGACAGGGACATGGAATCACCAGTGTTCCTCAAGGATCAGTGACAGCACTCGTCTTCCTGAACATCTTTATGAAAGATGGAGGATTTGCTGTAGAGTAGAAAACCCCAATATGTGGATACTAGTGAATTTTCCCAGCAAGTGAGAAGCCAAAGGGAAGGGAGAGAGTCTCCCACTGGAATCCTCAGCCACTCAGTCATCAGTGACTGATCAGTTAATTACAAATCCAGGTTGATCAATTGCAGGGTGGTGTTTGAAACTACCCTGCTCTCATGGGCATTTCTAGACCAAAGAGAACTAGAAATTGCTGCCTTGTTCCCAATATTGTATCAGGTAGAAGACTGAACACATAGTAGGCACTCAATCAATATGGTTAGTTGTTAACACCAGATTTCAGATGACAAATGAGCCGCGACCTTGGCTATCTCTCACTTTGTGGCTAATTAGAGAACTCTGTTCTCTGTGAAGTGTCAGTGCTATGACTGATTGGCAACGTTTGCTATGGAGGACAAAAAAAAGCAGAGGGCAGTGCAAATGTTGAGTATTTGAAGACTGAAAAAAATTGAGCTATTTGAGAGCAGAAAGAAAGATCCTCAAGCAGGAGTCAATGATCACCAGGAAATTCTCCGAGCAAGTGAGGAAGACAACCACTGTGGCAGAACTGAAGCAGGGTCTACTCTGATGGAAAAGGTTCTACCTAAAGTCTTATTGGTGTTCACTTCAGGTTACCCGCTACACCCCGCCCCCAAGACTCCAACAGTAAGAAAGCATAGGTCAAGTTCAAATTGCTGCAGCTACTCCCCAAGGCTTCTGGCTCCTCGTAGTTTGGGTAGTCACCCAGTCTTTCTTTGGGGGCAGAACTGAATTTCTCTGACTTGGTCATAAGGAAAACCCTAATACACAGATGACTCTGATGACTGTCAACACAATCACAAGTAAAATAATAATAATAATAATAACAACAACAACAATAATAACAATGAAAGAGAGAGAAGGAGAGGGAGTTTTACAGACTTCAGGATGCAATGCGTTCGCCTTCTTATAGTAACTCATTTAATTGTATCAAAATCCCAGGCAGCTGTCATCATCGTCACCATCGTCACAGCTCAGGCTGGGAGTGCTCATGTGTGTTGCCTGCCTCTCAAAGCGGAGAGCGGAGCTGGGAAACTTGCATCTCCTGGGCATGTTCGTGAAGCAGTCAATGAATGAATGAACTGGTTTGTTAAGCCAGCTTTTCCGACCCAGGTTTAGTACGTTGCTTATTTTGTCAATACCGGTACCTAAAGGATCCTCTCCTCCCTCCTGTCGCTCACTGTTAGGAATGAAAGGTAACGCTTTTGTGAAAATGGTTCTGCCCCCTTCTGGCCTGGTTGTTTTCTGTAAGAAAACCAGATCTCATATCTTATGGATGGCATTCAAGAGAAAGAGAGAGAAAGGAAGAGGGAAAGGGCAGGAGGGAAAAGAAACAGCTCAAATACCCCAGCACTCATCATCCCGAACTCATGGCCTCTCATTCCTTCCGCATCGTCCCCCGCTGCTTTTTCACACATTCTGGGGTTCCCACTGGCTTTGCCTCACTCTTTGAACTGGAGGCTTCGGATGGCTGCTCTGCCTTCTCTGTAGATTCAGACCTAAAATCGTCCTTTGGGTCACATGCTCTCCACCTTCCTCAGAAAGGTCTGACCCACAGGGCCTCTGATGTAAGGCCACGCCTTCACAGTTGAACCTGGCTGATGAATGGGGCCAAACAATGATCCCTTGACCCACATTCACCTGGACTTGACTGTCGGGACACCAGCACCTAGCTCTGTGGTTCTGGTTCTACGACCTCCCTCATTGCCCTTCCTTCTCTGGGCCTCGGTTTCTCCATCTGCACCAGAAAGGGGCTGGGTGAGATGTTCTAGGAGGATGCTTCCAAAGCCAAGATTTTGGAATCATCTGCATTCAGGTGGCTGACATCAGAGGCAAATGATAGAAGAGAAGAGATTTCCAGCCCCCTGTGAGTCATCTCGACTCTGCCTTAGGGAGTAGGAGGGCCGAGCAGAAATACAGAGTTCTTCAGTGCTGCTCTGCAGCCGAGACGTGATGGACAGGAAAGAACCCTGTAATCACCGAGCAGGAGCACGCACAATCCATTAAGACCTTTTAGTCCAAGCTGCCACCGAGCTGTCCACCCCGTGCTACGCCTGTGAGCCCCGCCACTCCCCAGTGTTGATGGCCAGGTGCCATCAGGCTGACCCCTTCAGCTCATTCCTGTCGCCACCCTCCCCAAAGCCCGCATTTAAGCCGACCCAAAGGCCTGCACGAAGCAACACCGTCTAAAAATATTACCATCACTTGGGACCTGACTTGTTTTTCTTCTTTTGACAAATGGAAGATCTCCAGGGGTTGCTCTGAGCTCATGCCCAGATAATGCCCAGATAACAGGCACCTGCACAGCCCTTAGCTGCATCCCTTTCCCCTGCAGATGGGGACACTGGGCTTCATGTCCCCATGGGTGTCGTCTAAGATACTCCATAGAAAGATGAAGACCCCACTTGGTCCCAGGTCTCTGGCTCTACAGAGTGGAATACTTGAGTAAAAGGGACAGTGACTAGGATCAGAGGATTTTAAAGTGAGTCATTGAGAGATTCTTACACGGGAAGTTTTTCATCAAACCCATGCGCTTTGGTGTGTACGTGCAGCCTTAGCTCCATCAGAGGTAACACCTAGAACTAAGCTGTTGCCGTTAATCAGCGGTTATGACCAAGGCTTCGCCAATAGCCCCTGTACTGCCCAAATCATCGTGTTTCCCAGCCCTTCTCACCAGGACCCAAACACAGCGCCTGAGTTTCTCCTAAACCATCATTATTGGTCCAGTGCCTGCTATTAATTGGGCAAAGTGTGGTGCTTTGCAAATATCACCTCCTTCACCCTCGCAACTGAGAGTTGAGCCCGGAGAGGGTAAATCACTTACTCAAAGCCACATATCTTCTCAATGTCACAGCAGAGATTTGGGGCTCAGCCAGTCCAGCTTCAAATCCTCCCTCTTTGATCCCAGCAGGCGCCCTCCCTGCTGGGAGCCCTGCCCCCTCGTGAATGATTCGCATTAAAGAGCCATTTTGGGTGATCCCAAAAGACCAGCTCATCAGGTTAAGAAAGGATAATGGAGACGTGGCGAAGCCAAGCCAAATGACTCTGAATTCAGTCTCGCAGGAACGAAACAGAACAATCTGATCTAATCTTCATCAGGCCCTAGAGAACCTCTAGTCCTGGGGCTGGAAATGCATGTGACTTCAGGGGCCAGCTATGAGATATTGAAGAGTTAAGAGTCTCTGTTGTGCGAGATGGCAAACACCTTTCTGTGGTCAAAGGTAGAATCTTCACAAATATTTGCTTCTCTCGCCCTCGGCATGTGGTAGGACCATGTGTCTTCATCTGCTTACACTCAGACTCCAGCTGTATGATGTGCTTTGACCAATCAAATGTGGGAAGAAGTGATGTGTGTCCTGTTAAGATCCAGAGCATCTCCCGCCACTCTCGCCTTCACTTGCCTTTGTGGTAGCAGCAGAAGTCTGTGTTTCAAAGGCGCCTCCATCCACTACCATCCCTGAACCCCACGCTGGGCAGTGCACCCCTGCTGATGCACGGTAAATGTGTCTTCCGAATGAGGAATAAATACTTTTAATTGTTGAGATTTTTGTTGTCATTGTAACTGCAACAGCTCCTAACCTATATTGCTACCCTTGTGGAAACATCCATATTAAGAGCTAATAATAATTATTATTATTATGAAAATTAAGAAAGAGAGGACTATATTGGGGGAAAAAATCACATATACATGTAAGATTTTGATTTTCAAGTCTCCAGGCAAGTAACTCGGGTCCACACAGGTCTATACTTGACCCTGATGGTGCACAGGGGGACACATGGTAGTCCCAAACCTAGAATCATGATCTTGTCTTGGGTTGATTAGAATCAGACTTCCTAAAGTCCCAATTTTGGCCTTCCTGAGAAAAAATAACCCGTGTTCCTTTTACATCATTGTAAATTCTGCTTCTCTCCTAAGACCCTAGTGTTTAAATCTTCTGGAACCAGATACGTTTATTTTCTTCTCCATGGTATTTCTATGACTTGGGAGGTTCATGCTGGATAATAACTGCAAGAAGTGTTAGCATTAATTAGCTGTCTGAGTGCTGAGATGAGCATTTGAAATGACTCCTCTCACTTCAACTTCGTAAATGGGAAATCTCAAGTTTCCACCTGCTCTCATTGACCATTATAGGAAGATAACATGGCCATCAATTTATGTGGGAAAGTGGGTTTTTGAGGGAAGTGTCTAATATAAATGGCAGAGCTGGAAAGGTGCCTAGAGAGCATCTTTTACCGAAGCCCAGAGAGGGAAAAGGTCTTGCCCAAGGTAACACAGCAAACCAGTGGCCTAAGACCTTAGCCCAGGTGTCCAGTCTTGTGGTCTGTTTCACTTTTTCCAATAAGCCTCACGGGATCATCTGAAGGCAACGAACAACATATGCTACGTATGATGAAAAGAGTTGAAGAAGCTAGACAAGGCATATTTTTAGTAAATCAGAAGTTCCCATCTCAAATCAGAAATCATCTGCAGAGATAAAGGTCCCCACATGGAGGCAAAGCAGCACAGTATGAAGAAGAACACAGAAAGGTATTCTGGCTTCAGGGTCCAGGAAGCCTTAGGAGTGACGGGGACCACGGCAAAGCACAAGCCACGTGGTCTGCATGGTCTGCGGCCATGCACCCCAGCTGACTGTCCCCCTGGAGGAACAGAGTGCCAGCATTTGCACATCTGTTGAGGTTTTTCAGAATAAGCCATAATTCTGGATCTTACATTTAAAAAAAAAAAATCCAGTCTCCTGACTTTCAAATGATGCTCCTTCCTTGCAAAAAAAGCATTAGGTAAGACAGACAGAAAACTTTTGCAACATCTGGAAAGCGGATGGCTGTGTGGGCCAGTTCAAGGCAACAGGAAGGAGGAGGAGCAGACAGGAGGGTATCCGAGTGTCTGGTCCTACCTGCTAACAGCTCCTTGTCAACACGTGGAGGGTCTCTCTGCCCCGGCCAACAGAGTTGTACATGATTGGCTCCCAGCTGTCTCCTCTCTGAACTCATCATCTCCCAGTCTCCCTGCTGCTCACTCAGACCCAGGCCCACAGACCTTCTCACCATCCCTCATACACAGCAAACTCGTTCCCACTCGGCACTGTTACGACTCAATGATTGAGTTCCCCCCAAATTCACATGCTGAAGCCCTAACCTCTTGTGTGATGGTATCTGGAGATGG
This sequence comes from Camelus dromedarius, assembly GCF_036321535.1. Lineage (NCBI taxonomy): Eukaryota > Metazoa > Chordata > Mammalia > Artiodactyla > Camelidae > Camelus > Camelus dromedarius. Next base: position 19,714,558 of record NC_087459.1, on the reverse strand, counting down.
AGTCTTTGGGAGGTAATCAGGTTTAGATGAGGTCATGAGGGTGGAGCCCCCATGATGGGATTCATGCCCTTTGAAGAAGGGAAAGAGACACAGAGCTTTCTCTTCAGTGAGAAGGCAGCCGTCTGTAAGCCTAGAAGAGAGTCCTCACCAGGAACCATAGTGGTCAACGCCTTGATCAGGGACTTCCAGCTTCTTTAACTGCGAGAATAAACGTCTGTTAGCCACCCTGTCTGTGGTTTTTTTTTTTTTTTTTTAAATTACAATGGCCAGGAGAGTAACCCAGACCCCTTTGCACTTGCTACTTCCTCCACCTGAAGTTCTCACAGGGGGCAGACTTCACAGAGTTTATTCCTTTACCCCATTCAGATCTCAGAGCAGCTGTTGCCTTTGCAGGGAGGCCTTCTACGGCCTCCACTTTGACAGCACTGCCTCGCCATCCCTCCCCATCACCCTGACCCTCCCCTGAACTTATTTTACACGCTTCCTTACTCGGTATTCTCTTTGTTCCTGTCTCATCCGTCTCCCCCACTGACCATGCAAACCCATGGAAGCCCAGACGTGGTGTATCTTGACCATTTCTGTATCTGCAGTGCTTAGACCAGCAGCGATGGGAATCACGTTTAAATCTGCTGAAAGAAAGAGAAAGAGAAGAAAGCAAAGAAGGATGGATGGAAAGCAGGAAGAGAGGTAGGAAGGGAAAATGGAAAACAGAAAGGGACGGGTGGTAAGAAAAAGAGACCAGAGAACCAGAGGGAGACGGAGACTGAGTCAGGAGCCCCAGCGCTGTGTGGGGTCCCGGAGGGAGTTTCTGGTCGCACAGACCTGCGTTCTGCTCACATCTGTTCTACTCCAATCTGGGTGACCCTGGACGTATCCTTTTACACCTGTAAGCCTCAGTGTCCCCCTAGGTAAACAAACAGAAGAATATCGACCTCACAGGGTTTGCTATGAATTAAAAGAGACACCCCGGGAGAAAAGACAATTGGATTTATTTGCCCTGCGAAGCTGGGTTTCCCGGAATAACGCTCATGCTTGTCAGGAAAGCCTGTGGGAAGACAGCTGTGTTATCTGTGCGGAGGGAGCTTAGGAAATCTGCACTTGTCAGTCTCTGCTTGAGGTTTGCAAGGCAATTAAAGGTACAGTAGGCAGGTGTCATTATCTTGTTAACCTGAAGTTTTCTCCCACCCGCGCCCCCACTGGGAGGGAGCTTGCGAGTGGGCTCCCACGAACCCGGTCTGACTTCCTTTCAATTATTCTCCCCGGAGCTCTGCACATTTGTTGGGCTCGTTATTAAAATTCAGGGGCTGCACTGTATTAATCCACAATGCCTCTCTAGAGGAACACGCCACGGAGGCCGGCCTCCTTAAAACTCACTGTTCCCAGAAGGAGATCCTTGACCTCCAGACTGCGTGGTCCCCTCCATCCCAGCTCCCTGCTGCAGAGAGGGTTTTTTTCCCTTTCCTTTCTTTCTTTTCTTTCTTTCTTTCTTTTTTTTTTTTTTTTAACATTTCCAAGTAAATTGCCCAAGTTAGGCAATTAGGTCTTCTGAGGGGCTGTGCTTTTGCAGGCTTCTGAGTGAGGGCTGTCGAGGCAAGGACTCTTGGAATGGCACTTTGGAAGCCCTGACTGTAAGGCTCGCGGTAAGAACGCTGACCACATGCCTCCCCACAATTTGCAGATTGCGTTCAGACATCTCAGCTCATCCCTCACCAGGGCTGGCAGGTGGGGCAGGCCTCAGACCACTCAACGCTCAAAGGCTCAAAGAGTTCGTATCCCTTGGCCAAGGGTGCCTTGTCGGAAAGAGGTGCCTTTGGGGGTCACAGCTGTGGGGAAATCCTCTGACCTCTCAGCCGGGACCCTGTCTGTCTTAATCTCTGGTGTAGATCCAGCGCTTTGCACGCCACCTGGCACGTGGAATGAACTCAATAACTCTTTGTTGGTAACTATCTGTTTCCAGAAAAACCAGGAGAATTCATATCATTACGTACTGCAGAGCATGTGGCAGTATTCGGTTCTGTTTATAGACAGAAAACAGGCAGAGCCGTCTTCCTAGTCATCTGGGTTGATGGGGTGATTCCAAGGTATGAGAACACACACACACACACACATACACACACACATACACACACACACACATACACAAGCACACAGGTCCCTCCCCTCACACAGACACATGCTCAGGCACACACACACACACACACACACACACACAGGCACATGCGTCCCCACCACCGACACACACACCCATGCACAGCTACATCCTTCCCTAGATGATTTTCCCAATAATTGTCACCCTTTTCCTTCATCTTTTCCCTGGGCTCATCCCACAACAGTATCTCCTGGATTCAGGCTTTGGCATTCCACCTTCATCTCTTTGGCCATGGCTTATAAGAACTACTCTATCATTTTTCCAATATTTTCTTTAAATGAAGCCACTTATAAAAAAAAATTAACTACCTTTAGGTAATAAAGGAAAAGTTTTAGATGGTTATTGCAAGTGGATGCCCAGAACCATCTGTCACAAATGAAAGGCAAGCATAAAAATTAAAGCAGATGAGAAGGAGAGGATGCTCCAAATCTAGCTAGATTCCATCCTCTTCCAAGGCTCCTCGTCTTCCTCTTTGTTCAACAGGGGATCTTAGCAAATGTCAGAGAGGTGTGAAAGGCATCTTAGTGCCAACTGAGACAGTCTTCCTGAAAAACTGAAAGAAAAATGAAAAGGGAATGATTCCCTTGCTGTGGGATTCAGTGGTTGAATATCACATCCTAGGACCACTTAAAACCTTGTCACACACAGTCACATGTGTCTGTGTGTGTTTACATACAATCAGTGGTGTGGGTCCCATAGAGGGAAAATGTTACCAAGAGGAAAGATTAGGGCCCAGTCTCTCCAAGTGCTGTTCCAAGCCTTGTGCCACATGATCTGGTTTTTATCCAAAGCCTTTTTCATGCTGCCACTTGGACATACCGTTGGTTCCAGTTCATTATGGGCTGAATGGTGCCCCTCCAAAATTCACATATGGAAATCCTAACCTCAGAAAGTGATTCTATTGGGAGACAAGGATTTTAAAGAGGTGATTAAGTTAAAATGAGATCATGAGTGTGGGCCCTAACCCAACAGGACTGGTGTCCTCATAAGAGGGATGAAAACACAGAGGAAGGACCATGTGGGGACACAAGGGAGAGGACAGCCATCTGCAAACCAAGGAGCGAGGCCTCAGGAGAACCCTGTCCCATGGACACCTGATCTCAGACTTCCAGCTTCCAGGATGGTGAGAAAATGCACTTGTTTCTTTTCAGCTGTCCAGTCCGTGGTACTTTGTTATTGCTACCCTGGCAAACTAACAGTGAAGTCAAAACAGAAGGTGTCCCCAACGTTCATGCATTCCCCAATGCCCAGCCTCTGTCTAGACCATGACGTCACACCTGGTTGAATCAGAAGCCACGCCCCTCTGCAAGCCCCACTTTGAATGCTTCCTCCTCCATGAGGTTTTTTCCCCAACGGTCCACACACCTGTAATTGCTGCTTTTTTTTTCCTCTCTCTCTTTTTTTTTTCTCTCTCTCTCTTTTTTCCCTCTCATTTTTTATCTGTCTCTTTTTTTAAAAAATTGATTTATAAGCATTTTACAATGTTGTGATGTAATTTCTGCTTTTGCCCGAATCCTGTGGGCTTCTGACATGCTGTTCATCGTCCGTGATGGAACCACCGCCTTCTACCTTTCTCTTCCCATCAGGAACTTCCTGAGTGCAAAGCTTAGGTCTGTCTTTTTTTTCCCCTCCCTCACTGTTGATTGATTGATTGATTTTCTCTGTCTGACATAAGTTGCTGCAAATAAGCCCAGGTCTTTCATACATAATAGGAGCTCAGGAAATGCACCTTCAATAAGACTAGATTCAGTAAAAGGCAATACTGATGGGAGACAGGAGAAAGAGAGGAATGGCTGAGAAAACAAGGGCTCTGGAGACAAGATTCCGGGCTTGGGTTCTGCCTGTGTTGTTTGTTGGCTGTGTGACCTTCAGTGACTTCGGAGGCACTCTGAGCTCTCCCTTTCTCACCTGTAAAGCAGGGTTAGTAACAGCACGCTGCAAAGTGCTTTTAAGGATTAAACTAGATAATAGGGACTTCCGGGGCAAGAGACCAGCTGGCCAATGGCTGGATTCACTCTCCACCAACCTCTCACTGAGTCATGACAACGTGCACACCCAGCAGAGCTGCTGCAGCCCTGGGAACGAGAATTATTGATCACAGTCTCTGGGGCCTTGGAGGGATTTCCTCTAATCAAGGAAAAGAAGGGTCCGTATGCAGAAAAACACGGCCAGGCTCGCCTGCTACAACTTCTCAGCCCCAGAGGCGGAGAGCCCCGTGCGCGGCGCCAGCCAGAGGCAGGGGAGCCCCCCGCACTGCGCGGGAGCTGTTTCAGGAGGTGCCATGCACACGTTTTCTTTCTGCTCCTCTGATCAGTGCATCCCTTTCTGTACTCATTCAGGACTGAGGTCCCCGGTGGTGGAACACAGCTATCAGGCCACTTTTCTTAAAGGTGAAAGGAAGGGAAATTGGAGAGAAACAAGGAAACCAAGGCAGCTGCGGTTTTCCACCTTTTTTTTTTTTTTTTTTTTTTATCTAGAAAGGAATGAAAAGGAAGCTTATCATAGTAGTTAAGAGTACACACCCCAGAACCCATTTGCTCAGGTTTGATTTCTGGCTCAAATACTTAATTGCTGTATGAGGTTGGACAAATTCTACTGACTCAGTTTTCTCATCTGTCAAGTGGGACTGCTAAGAATATCAACCTCACAGGGTTATTATACAGATTAAATAAACATAAAGGGCTTCAGAATAGTGCCCAGTACCCCAGTAAGCATTGTTTAATGTTTGTTTAATAAACTATAGCATGTGTATGTATATATATACAGACACACACATATATACGTGTACGTGCATGCACATACACAAATTTCTCTGCATAAAGCAGAGAGAGAAAATTCCTCCTGAGTCTCAAAGAACCACGCTGGTTAAAAGACTTTCAGGATGTCAGAAATTCAGTTCAGGGTGGTGACTATCACTGATGGAAGAGACAGTCTAACAGCAACCAGAAGTATCATATGGGAAACAAAAATGAGCCTCACATGGACAAGCGACAGGCCTGGAGAAGAACTCTTCTTGTCCTTTCAAGAGAAACCATCTTCCAAGTGCAACCAAAACCTGTGCGACAAGAAACAAGGATGCAGCACAGGACGAATACCCCCATGAAGAAGATATACCCCAGGCAACCAAAGAAGAGTTCTGGAAGCAAAAATGTCCTATGGTCTCCAGAAAGTTTCAAAAACATAAACTCAATGAAATAAGAAACAGGAACGCTAAAACACCTGGCTGAAGTGGAAAGAGCTATTGCAGATAAGTAAGAGTGTTTGGAAAACAAGAACGAAACAAGAGAATTAAAATATGCATCCGGCATGGTAAGGAAACGGTTCATCTTCAATGGACAAAAATATAATCGTTAAAGTGAGAGGAAAATTGGGATGTTATCGAAGTGCATAGAAACAGCAAAAAAAAAAAAAAAAAAAAAAGATGAAAATGTTGAGAGAGATGGAAAATCCACCAAAGTTAGCTGCTCCTAAAGAAAAAGGCAGAACACATAAAACCGACATCCACAGGTCTAGGAAGACTCAGTGGCTGAGGAGTTAGACACAAAACCTACATTAGCAGAGCTCATGGTCTAGTGTGGGAGAATCCTGGCTGTGAGGTGAAATCCGCCAGGAAGAGCAGTCTACACTTTTTATCTTCCCATACATTCTGCAAGTTCTAGGGCTGTGCTCGACAAAATCAGTATTTCCCAAGCTGAATCCTGGGGGGATACTGCCTGCCAGGCAACGAGACTTTTCTGGGTAAAAACAGTTCTCTGGTCAAAGAAATTGGGACAAGAATATGTTAAACCAAACAAACCCCAAATTCTTTACGACATAACTTGAATGCTGAGATGCATTATGAATTTTGAAGAGAGGGTGATATTATGCCACATTTTCAAATTCAGAAAGGGTAGAGGTCGTTTCTGGCTGAGGCTTTTGACCATGCGACGCCAAGCTCCCATCTTTTTCATCTCCTATAACAGCTACTGACATCTCACAGACACGGCTGAGAAATGCCACAGCAGACCCTGAGCAAGCAAATGCCAGGATCGTAATATGTCAGGCTTTCACAGATGTGCCCTCAACGTTACACCCACAGCCTTTAGAACAGCTTGATATACAAATTACACATTCACATAGGCTGTCAGTGTCTTTTGCAAAATCATGGCTGGGGAGACCACTGTCAGCCTTATAGGAGGGCACTGAGATCCACAGACTGGTCAGCCAGCAATCCTGTCCTGGAACTTAAGTGCCTCAGTTTCCTTTTCCTGACACTCTGGTGATGGTAACCACAGGGCATGGGAAAGCCCTGAGCCCCTGCTTTCGTCTGGCTGGATGTAGCTCCCCTGGGACATGGATGATGTGTCCCCTACAGTACTACAGCATCACGTCGACCTGGGATCTTGGTCCAAACCAGCAGCCTCTGACACCACCAGAATCCAAACATCATCCCAACTTGGATATTCTCCATGCCAGACCCCACCCACTAGACCAGATCCTGGAACAGAGAAATGGAACTGAGTCTCGACTTTCTCCATCTCTAGTCCAGCCTTCCTCCTTTTTTGTACCTGGTCCAGATCTGTCTCTGGACAGCGTGTCATGATGCACCACCAGACAGTCTCGCACCAGAACTCATTTGGAGATTTCTGCCTTTCCTCCTCCTCCTGCTCTCTTCCTGTGAAATGGCTTGGTTGCTCCTGGGAGCTCCTCCCGAGTCAATGTAACAATTGGAGCAGCTCTTCCGAAATATCTGGTGAGGGAAAACCAGGACCCACTTGAGGTACATTAAGAGGTGTAGGAGGCACTGTCCAGTTTCCTCATCTAAATGAGGCACCGCACCTGAGAGCTCCAAGGTAGGGAAGAGCAGAGATCTTGGACCCGGGAGGCTTGGGTTGGAATCTTTGTCACACCACTGACTAGCTGTGTGATTTGGGGCTATTTATCGAATTTCTCTGTCTCAATTTCCTAATCTGTAAAATGGGGCTAATAGTGGGTCATGGAGGCATCAAGCTGAAGGTGGTGAGACTGGTTAAGAGGTCCTTGCATTAATCCCAGCTAGAGATAACAAGGACCCGGACTGAGGCAGTGACAGGGAGGATGAAGATGAGGAGGGAGAATTTGAAAATTATTTAGGAGGTCAAATGGCACAATCTGGCGACCAAGTGACCACAGAGGATGGAGTACAAGAAGAAGGGGAGGGGTAAGAAGAGAAAGAAACCATTCAAGTGTGGCTCCAAATTTTTTTTTTTTTTTTTTTTTTTTTTTTTGCTGGCATAGTTGGGTACCTGTGGGTGCTATTAACCAAGACAGTTCATAAAAGAGACTCATATTTGCTGTGTGTGTATTCCCAGGGGTTCTGCTGTAACGATTACTATCTCCATTCACTTTCATCACCACACTGTGGTTCCAATCCTCAGGTGAGGAACCTGTCTCTGTTGCTTGACCTCTTGTTACTTCACTTAATCCTCACAACAGCCCATGAGATAAATGTTCTACTTCTATCTCTCTCACAGAACAAAGGAACCAAGCATCAGAGAGGCAAAGCAACTGGCCCTAGATCACACAGCACCTTGGCTGGGATTTCAAACCAAGGGCTGGACTCCTTGAAGTATCAGCCTTCCAGTATCACACACTGCCTCTCAAATACACTCCACCGGAGACGCATTCCAGATAGCATCCTCTGCGCAATCTTCCTGCAGGAACTAGTCCAGAATCTTCTACATAATTTCTATTTGAACCCTTCCTTGTCTATTTGAGAGCTTGCCCTGCTAGCACCAAAGGGTTTTAGCGTTATTAAGTATTTGTCACGGCTGTTCTACAAACCTGTGTGGGCATCATGTCTGCACGGTGTGGTTTCTGTGTCTAATTACAGTGTTGAAAGCTACTATACGCATACATAGATATGTGTATAGAGATGAGGAACACACGGCAATACCATTTTAACATAAAAGTGCACATGCCTTAGAAGAAGAATTGCATATTTTTAAGTCTTGGGCACTATTTACTTAGGTGATAGTGAAGTGAAATTGGAGAGTGTTAGAAAGCTGTGAATACTGTTCAGTATTAATATTATAGGTTACCTGGGAAAGGTGGGGGGTGGTTTACAGTATAAAATGATACTGCCAAAATCCAGCAAAAGGCTTAAAAGTCCAAACCACTCTAAATACTGATTTGACTCAATTGTGCAATTTAGAACATTCGTATTCCCCCAGAGAGGAGTCGTTTCTGAGGAAAATTGTGAAAATGGAATGTGAAAAAGGAGAAAGCAGAAAAAAGTAATATTGTGGATCTCCAGCGAACAGCGTTCACTTTCATCTTTTGGGAAATTTGTTTTCACGTCCCCTCCCCAAAAAGAGAGTTACAAATAATGGGTCTCCCAATGAAACCATCCCAGCTGGATCATGCGAAAAAAGCTTTCAGGAGGGAAGCAGTAAGTAAATTCAACTGTTCAGATGCATTTGGATGTAATCCTAAAGCAGTAGCCTGGGTAATCGCCAAGCCATCAACAACTGAAAGGATTGAGACTATTAGATGCGGACAACAGAGAAATAATGGATGTTAAAGAGGTCGGGAAACAGAAATGATTGCATTCACCCAGCACACAGCTTTAAAGCTGATGGTGGGAGAATGGGAGGCTCCATTTTTTAACCACTGAACTATTAAAACACACACACACACACACACACACACACACACACGCTCACACAGATAAATGCCAGCCTCAGTTTTATCATGTAGGTGGTTAAACAGTCACTTTCTTATTCAGTGTTTTGAAATGTAAGAGGACTTTGGTCTCCTACTAATCTCAGAGTGGAAGAGAAAGGATGGCTTCCTTCTCTGCCAACAGTTCAGACCGGAGAGGGTTTGATGCTGGGGCGTCAAAGGTTCCAGAACCTTGGAGGCAGGATGCTGGAACAGAAGGCAGGCGGGGACACACAGAATGTCTATCTGTGATCTTAAGGAATTTTTGAATCAGAGCCAGTTCTGTTTCTCCAGCCAAGCTTTCGCTACTTGCCAGGAACATCGTGCGTCAGTAGATGTGTGAGTCCTGCAGTAGGGATCCACAAAGTCTACTTCCACCCAATCATCTGTGTTGCTTGTTGAAATGCAGACCCCCCGGATGAAAGCCCCGATGTACCGGAGCATAATCACCAGAGGTGGGGCAAGAATTCTCACGCCACTGTCTTTGAGAATTACCACGGTCATCAGCGGAACCAGAGGTTGTGGTTTGAGCGGCGCGATGTTCAAGTCCAGGCTCTTTGACGTTATTATGATATAGACCAGGGGTCAGAAAACTACTGCCTGTTAGCCAAATTTGCCTGCCACATGCCGTTGTAAATAAGGTTTTAGCTGGAACACAGTCATGTTCCTTCATGTTTGTTTCTGAGTAATTGCCAGGGAGACGACAGGGCTTACAAAATCAAAAATATTTACTTTCTGACCCTTTACAGATGAAGCTGGCTCACTTCCAAGGTAGACCAATGGTTTTCAGTCATTTCTGGGCATCAGAATCATTTGTGGATTTTTTTTTTAATGCCACTTCCTCAGTCCTGTTTCCAGAGATTCTGAACCAGTTGGTCTGAGATTGAACTTAAGAAGGCAGTTCAGGTGATTGGTCTTTTTTTCAGTAAGTCTACATAAATAGTGGTGGTGATGGGGCTGAGGACAATGATGACAGCTGTGATGGAGGGCAATGTCGATGGCTTTGATAATACAATTAAGTACACGTTCATTAAGCACCAGCTGTGTGCTTGGGAAGGGGTAAGTGGAAAAAAATAAGACGTGATGACCATCTGAAGGAGCTCACAGCCAAGTAAACCAACCAAGCACGTAAAGAGACATTGACTGCAACAGAAAAGAAGAATGGGCAAAGAACATGGGCAGATGAGTCGCAGAAGTAGAAAAACTCACTTCCAATAAACAGACACAAACGAGTTCAACCTCAGGAATGATCGGGGCATGAGAAATAAAATCTGAGACATCTTCTCCCAGTAAACATGCAAGTATCAAAAATATTGAAAATATTCTGGTTTCATGGAAGTGTAATTTGATAGATGTTTTAAAGGGTGAGCTGGCAAGTTACTATCTGTATACTTTTCAAGTCCTCTATCTCCCTTTTCAGTATCTAGTCTGTAGGAATATATATGCACTAAGAGACCTGTGTAAGAATATTCCCGGTGGCAAGGTTGCAACAATGGAAACCATCTACTTACACATAAGATGTGGAATGGCTAACTAAGTCATCACTCTATGTAATGTACTGAGTTTTTCTTTTTTAATGAAGAATACATATAGGTATAAAATGGATAGTTGTCAAAGGATTTTGTGGTGAAACAGCAAATAAGAAAAAATGTCAGAACCCACGAATAATAAAGCACACATACCCACATGCAAAACAAAACTTTACATTTTTATCTCTCTCTGGGTATGTAGATTCCTAGACAAGGTTACTTCTGGGAAGGAAAGGTAGATTTAGAGTAGGATAGAGGAGATCTTTCTGTTTACCTATATTGTCTGAATATTTAATAACGTGAATGTGTTCATGTACTTCTATGTATGTTTTAAAAATAAAAAGCAAGACAATAATTCAATATGGTGAGCACGATAATAGAAGTGTGTGTAAAGTGTGATGGTGGTACCAAAGGAAAATCTGCTGGTGTGGGATGGAGAAGAAGAGATGCCACAGAGACAGGGTAACACTGAATTAGGTCTTGAAGGATAAGCCATTGGAGAAGATCATGGTGGCATCCCAGGCAGAGAGGGGACCATGAACAGGGGCTCAGGGCCCACGGACATGTACACTTTCATTCATTCACTCAACAAACATTTGTGGAGTGTCTCCTCGGAGCTCAGGTGCTGGACATACAGCAGAAAAAAAGACAAAGGTCCCCCCGCCTTGTGTCACTTCTATTCTAGTCTGTCTAGACAGACAAGTTGCATTCAAACAAGTAAAATGCATAGTGTGACAATGAGTGCTATTGGAAGCCTAATGCAGGGAAGGGGAATGGAAAGTGCTGGCACAGGAATGAGGTCCCCACCTTAAGCTAGAGTCACCTAATGGTAGCCAGGCTAGGAGGTACCATGGACAGAGATCTGAAGGCACTAAGAGAACTAGCCTTGGAGACAAAGAGGGAAAGAACATTCATTCCAGGCACAAGAATAGCAGCTGCAGAGGCAGGGCTGAGCTTGACATATCCCAGTGACAACCGGGACAGAACGGCTGCAGTGGGTCAGCAAGAAGACTGTGGGTCAGAAAGCAGGCGGGGGCTGGGACAGGTCATGCAAAACTTTGTGAAATACGAAAAGGACTTTGAATCAATAACACAATGGAGACACTAAATGACACAATAGAACAGTTAGACTCAATTAATATTTTTAGGACATCACATTAAAGAAAAACCAGAATATACATTCTTTCCAAGTGCACATGAAATATTCTCTAGGATAGATCACATACTCAGACACAAAACAAGCCTCAACAAATTTAAGAAGACAGAAATTATTTCAAGCATCTTTTCTGACCATGATGACACAAAACTAGAATCAACCACAGAAAGAGAAATGAGAAAAAAAGACAATTGCATAGAGACTAAGCATGCTACTAAAAAACCAATGGGTCAACAATGGAATCAAAGAGAAAATTAAAAAATACCCTGAGACAAATGATAATGAAAACACAGCCTCATAAAACCTATGGGGTGCAGCAAAAGCAGTCTGAAGAGGGAAGTTCATAGCGATACAGGCTTTCCTTAAAAAACAAGAAAAATCGCAAACAACTTAACCTATCTTCTAAAAGAATTAGAAGAAGAAGAACAAACAAAACCTAAAGTTAGCAGAAGGAAAGAAATAATAAAGATCAGGGAGGAAAGAAATGCAAAGGGCTTTGGCTTTTCCTGAGAGAGATGGAAGTCACCTAAGGGTTCTGAACTAAGAAGTGGCTGGATCTGTTACACATTTTAATGGATGTGTGGTTGCTCTGCTGAGAAGACTCCAGAGTGGAAGCATTGAGACCAGTTGGGAGGCTCCTGCATTTGCAGGATCCGCTGAGCCCCTGGGCGACTGAACATGTGGGGGCTGGATCATTCATTGCAAGTGTGGGAAACGGAATCTTGGCAACACGTGGGCATCGCTGGTGCCTTTTCCTTGGGTATCAACTCTCAAATTCTCTCTGACAAACCTGCCTATGACGTTGCAGAACTCAGGGTAAGAGTACAAACGAGGGGCCATATACCACATGCCGAGGTATTTGAAAGTTTTACAACAATCTGTTAAAGTGTTATATAAAATATGTACTACCCTCCCATCTTCATAATGACCTGGGAGACCACGTTCAAATTTAAAATCCTCTGATTTCCCAGGCAGCCTTGCCAAAATATGGCAGCATGGGGAGAGCCAGCTCCTGATTCATGGCTCCTGGATCGCTATCCTTAGCCTGTCCCTCACTTCTCTTCCTCCTGCCAGCTCCGTCCATCATTGCTGTGAATTTTTTGCCCATGTGTGGATACACTGCAAACTGAACATTGAAAATTGGTGGGCAACTGGTTTTACGTCCCCTCTGGCTTTGTTATGCAACCTGCCCCCTGGGAGGACAGATCCAGGGAAGAGGCAACTTGGGCAGGGAAATCCAGGTCTTCTGTTACCAAGAGAATGGTCCAGAAGGAAAGGTATGGGTTGTGGTGAGCAACTGCCCTTGTCCATGGCCTCCTTATCCCATGGGAAGACATGCAGTGGGAGAAGGGACAGAGTGGAGATGATCCAAGGCAAGGATGCTTGTGTCAGGGGCTTAGGAATGACACTGCCTTCTTACTCAAGTTGGCAAAACATAGGTCACCGCTCTTTACCCAAGGGGCATGGGATGCTTTGATGGGTAACCCTGCCAAGAAGACACCCAGTGTAGGGGAGTTCCTAGGAACTTGAATCATGAATGGAAAGGCTGAAGATAAAGTCTCAGTGCTGGCTTTTTACTGGCCACAGGGTCTTGAAGAGATTGTTTCTTAACTCTTACTCTCTGGGGTATTGGGGATCCTCTGGTTCCAGTCCTTTCTTAAGTTTCTTTATTCAATTATTTCTTCTACTCCCTGAGGTTTCCCCAATGCATTGTTTTTAAGGCTTGCACTGTTCAGAGATAGGTACTGTGCCTGTAACCAAGAAACCCTGTAAGATGCAGGTCATATTACAAAGAATTTCATGTGTCTCATGAGAACAGGTGAGCTTTAGCTCATAGAAAACTGGAGGCTTTTAAACAGAGAAGTGGCCTGGGCTTTGTTTGTTGTTGTTTGTTTGTTTCTTTTCATTTTGGTTTTGTTTTCTGTCTCCAGAGAAACATGGAAGATGGATGGGAAGGGAAGAAAATATGTCTGGCTTTCCTCCAGCACTTAAATCAGTGGTTCAAACAGAGGCACTGATTCTGGAGTATAAGTTGAACCTCAAGAAAGAAAGAAGAAACATTTAGGGTAAGTAGGTGAAAAAGATGCCAAGAGATTGAAGACGGGCTGATGAGCTCATTCTCAGACAAGGCCAGAGTCCAGGCTGACTCCCAGGAATTGCAGATTGGGCCGAGTGACATCAAACCCCAGTTCAATTCTAGAAAACATGACAGAACAGATGGTTTTTGAGCAGGGAAAAGCCAACAGAGGCTCAGCGTGACCCAGCCACGCCAGACCGCTGTCAGCCGCAGCCTTCCCCAGTCCTGTTGAGCTGCATGAACTGAAACGCTTCAGCAGTAGGATGCATGCTAGGTGTTTTGGCCTCTCTAGCTGGTGTGCTCTTAATGGGGCTGCCATGAACTTGGTGTACATGGTTGGATTCCATTTAGCCGTAGCTATGGGCCTCTTACCGGTAACGGTAACTTGGGACTGGCCATTTTTTGTCATTTCCAGTGAAACTCATATAATAAAGTGCAGAAATTGCTAACTCAGATGTCTAGAGGGGTAATGTAAATGAGTAAAGCAGGTTGTGTGTAGGACAATAGGGAGTGGTGGGGACAGGGATAAATGGCGAAATAAATGCCCATCCCATCCTGCCCATGACGGATGCTGCCGCCCATCCCCGGCTGGTCACTGAGCTACTTGGCAAGAATGCAAGCCTCCTGCGGCCAGATCTTTTAACTTCTCTAAGGAAGCTGAAAATCCAAATATTTAGGTAAAATGTCCCCATATTTAAAAGTTGGCAACTTTTTTTTTAATCACCTCATAGAATAATAGAAATTTGCGAGACAAATGTGGCCCTTAGTCAGACAGTGGTCCAAGCCTGCTGAAATTAAATTCTTTTAATTTTAAATTATGAGTGTTTGCAATGATCTCACATACACCTGATGGATATATTCAAACCCTCATGCAAGCTCTACTTTGAGGTTTGAAAGCTTCAAACAAATAAATACCAGCAATCACATTTAATGAGGGCTTACAATATGCTAGGTGCTGTTGCCAATCCTTTACATCTATTTCTTTAGGCGTCTTTTACATATACTTTAAATTTTATTTTAAAATATTTTAAATATATATATATATATATTTTTATTGAAGTATAGTCAGATTACTATGCTGTGTCAATTTCTGGTGCACAGCATAATGCCTCCGTCATACAGGAACATACATATATTCATTGCTATTATTCTTTTTCACCATAAGTTACTACAAGACATTGAATATAGTTTCCTGTGCTCTACGGTATGAATGTGTTGACCGTCTTTCTCATCCCCACTGCGTACACGTGGAAACTGAGGCATAGACAGGTCCGTTAATTCACCAAAGAGGACAAAACTAGTAACTGTAGAGGTTATATTTGAGTCTAGGCAATGGGGGGTTCCAGACCTGGGGTTTCTTAGCCAGAGCTTTTCACCCTTTAATGTATATACAGATCACCTGAAGATCTAGTTAAATCCAGTTTCTCATTCGGAAGGTCTGGGTGGGACTTGAGACTCATTTCTAACCAGCTCCCAGGTGCTGCTGCTGCTGCTGGTCCCTGAACCACACTCTGAGCAGCAAAGCTCCTAACCACGCCACCAGGGGTTCTCAAAGTGGGATTCTTCAGAACAGTGGCACCCGCGTCCCCTGGGAGTTCCTTAGAAATACCATGCATCGGGTCCCACACCAGACCCGAAACGTCGGCAGCGGGGTCCAGCAATCTGAGTCTGCCAAGTCCTCCAGATGATTCAGATGCAAGTTCAAGTTCTTAGAAATGCAAAGCCTCAGTCCTAAGGCTCCCACAGCCCCCTCCTTCCTGAGCATCCCTCGCTTGGCTGTGCGAATAGTCAGAGTGAGCCTCCCCTCTGTCTTCAGACTTGGATCCTTGCTTGGGTCGGGGAGACACAGTAGAGGGTGCCACTGGCTCTGAGTCTACCACATTACTGGAACCCTATAAAGAGCATCACTTCCTTAAATAGAAGCAAGGGCTGTCTCTGTCATCCACATTTATCCTCCATTCAGGCCACGATCAAGTGAGATAAAGTTATCCCGGTGTGACTCAAGTCACCTCTTTGATTCCACCACCAACTGTCACAGGTGACTGCCACTGTCTTCTCTAGACCTGACATCGCTTCTCAGAAGTTCCCCAAGTCCTGGGCTTTAAGCATTCACAGACTTTAGAAGGTAAGATGGGTGGGAGCTGGGTGTAATTGGAGGGGGGTGTCGGGGGAGCACAGAAACCACGCAGCTGTTATCTGGAGCGCTGCCAGAAGTGTTTTGACAGTTTTCAAGATGGACATTAAATCACGCCCTGGAGAGACAGTGAGGTGGGTGTCAGTCAGGCTGGGGGGGGGGGGGTTGCAGGTGGCAAGTAGCAATTGCGGTGACTGTGTGAGGGGAGTCAGAATGAAAATCATAAATCTTGATTATTCTCTGTCTCAGCTGATTTGAACCAAACGCCTCGGACAGGGAGAGAGTTCCCATCTCGCTGAAAACCGCAAAAAAAAAAAAAAAAAAAAAAGAAAAGAAAAGAAAAGAAAAAAAGAAAAAAAACCCTGATTAAATGGACAAACTGATATAAATAGCTCTCAATTCATGTTTGTGTTCTAGCTGTCACCACTGAGGAAAAGAGGTTCCACTTTGCAGATCTGAGATCTGTTTTGATGAGAAGTGGCATACGAGATCCTGGGGAGCCAGAGAGACCCACCGCCCTTTCTCAGTGTTTTCATTCTAGTCCCAGGGAATAGCTTATCCCTGGGTGGCCAGAATGCTGGCTGCTCTTATAATGAAGCCAATTAGTATAGCCAGCCCTCCTGATTCTGAGCGCCCTTCTGTTACAAAGAGGCACCCTATAGAAAAATGGAAATGCAGAGTCGTTACCATAAAGCAATAATTAAGTAAACCATTCAATTATGGATGAAAAAAGGCCCTTGGACTAATAAGAATATTGTATGCTTAAGAGCATTAAAATATCAGTGTATTACCATTTCTGCATCCATAATGAATGAACTTCAAGACCAGAATGATTAGGATATAAAAATACTAAATGATGGTGCCCCTGCCTCCTCAATGGATGTTGCTGCTTGGGGTCCCAGGGTGGAGGGGTGTGTGAGCAGCACAGGGCTCCTGGCCGTTCCTCTCATTGCTTAGAAGTAAGGACGGAGGGGTGAGATGGAGGGGAGAGCAGATGAGAAAGAAACGTTGGGTAGCTGGCAGCCTCCACGCGCAGAGGGGGAGTGTGGTGTTCTCCACCCTCTCCTGGAGGGCTGGAAGAACCCTCAGCAGCAAGATGAGGACATTAAAGGTAACAGTGTGGAGCAGGGGTTGCAAAGTCCCACCACTACAGGGGCCAGGCAGGTGCCACTCACAGGTGAACTGGGCCAAGTGCAAGGCCGTGAAGATGGGATGCCTGTAAGGAAAGTGACCCACTGTTTGCTCCTGAGTTCCTGCCATTTCCCTGAACATGAGGAAACGTGGACCCAGGGTTGCCAGATCTTCCGATTTTTCCAGAGAAGGTAGAAAAGCTGATGTGTGCCTGAAGTTCCCCAAAGTGTGAAACACCACGTGGGCCAAGCATAGTGTTTGTGAGGACCAGATATGGCTCCTGGGTCACTAGCTGTGGTCCTTGGCGTCGTGTCAAATGTTCAGACGCCAAGGGTTGGGAAACTGTTCTTTCCTGACCTTGTCAGCAACTGGTTGTATCAGGCTAGAAAAGATTACATGGCCTCGCTAGGACTCAGTTTCCGTGTGTGTAAAATAAAGTCCTCTAGACTGTAAGTGCCTTTAGGGCAATTACGATGTCTCCTTTGCTCACTATGCTACTCCCAGAGGGTAGCAGCATGCCTGGCATATAGCAGGTGTGCAGGAAATGTTTGTTGAATGACTGAACAAGTGAAAGAATGAATGAGAGTCCTGCTCTGAGTTCCCACATTGGTTCCTCTGGATTCTTACCATCCGTTCCAGCCAGTCTTATCCCCCAGCTCCTCACCCTGCTGATCGAAATACAAACCCTGGTCCCTGACTCTGTGGCTTTCTCCACTTATACTTTATTTTAGCCATGCTCCCTTATCTGTTCCCTCATCTGCGCAGTCTTCATGTGGTCCCATTGTTCTGGGTGAGGTCCTGCGCTGGGGGCACTGAGCATGGGGAGATACACAACAGTGTTAGCCCTGCTCTCAAACAGCATCCAGCCTAGCGAGGTTGAAGTTCACGTGGGCATCAAAACAGCACACAATGGGATCAACTCTCTCACTTAAATGAAATTTTAAGCATGTGTTAGGGGAATCTGCATAAATGTGCTTTGAATGGTACTGGAAACATCTCCGGGAATAAAAATGGTAGACATTCTATTAGGTGCATACCCTACAATTTATATTAATTAACATGTTTGATCCTTACAACAACCTCTTGAGGTCAACGATGTTGTCTTGACCATTTTTACAGATGAGGACGTTGAGGCAAGAGTCTTAAGTAAATTGCCCAGATTCGCATGGTTTATAAACGGCCAAACCAGGAGCAGGAACTGAGCAGTCGGGCCTTGAACATCTTGCCTCTAACCACTCGGCTGTACTGCGCGTTTCAACAGTGGCTCGAATCCAAGATCTGGTCTCCTTTTTCTGACCTCTCAAAACACACTTGGACCCGGCGGAGGGTATAGCCCAGTGGAAGAGCACACGCTTAGCCTGCAAGAGGCCCTGGGCTCAATCCCCGGTACCTCCATTAAAAACAAAAATTAAAATAAATAAATAAACCTAATTACTACTCCCCTTCCCCTAAAATCACACGTGGACCTTTCCTGTGAATTTCTCATTTCATAAATACATTTATTCAACAAGGCGTACATTTATTCAACACGCATTTATCAAACACCTGCTAAGTTGCCGACCCTGGAACAGGCCCTGAGAATATAAGGGTCGTGGCCCCGCCTGTATACACGCCAGAGTGTGGGAGTAGAGACAAGTGTGAAATTTTAATGCACTGTTTCAATCCTTGAAACCTCATTTCACTATTTCATGTGTCTCCGGCTTGTCTTCCCAACAGGGATGTGTCAGCAGAGGTTGTGATGGGTACAATTTATTGCTAGTGAATCCACACATCTTCATAAACAATGGGGAAACCATGAGTGGCTTCTGAGAAACAAAAAGCTACGGCAGTGAAATTACAAATTTCAAGAAAATCTTCAACTGTGCTCAGAAGGGACCCCGCTAACCAGGTTTTCTCAGCTGCCTGCATGTTGATGTTTCTCCCTGAATCTTGCCTCTGTATTGGAAGAGCTGGCTCACTGGATGAGGAACAAATCCTCCCTTTCTTTTTGCTTCTGTTGCCCATCATTTCTTCTCTCCCTGGTCCTCAAGTTCACACACTTTGATGGGAAACTGCTGAGTCCTTTCCCCCACGGGCCCCAGGAGGGGAGGTAAGACATGAATCTCTGTCTCCTTGTTTTATGGTAAAACAGGATTGTCTGCAAACCACGCCCTGCTGGCTCCTCTACTTCCACACCGGGCCCCATTGCCTTGGCCGATTAATTCTTGAGATTGACTTGGAATTTGTACATATCTCCTTCA
This sequence comes from Camelus dromedarius, assembly GCF_036321535.1. Taxonomy (NCBI): domain Eukaryota; kingdom Metazoa; phylum Chordata; class Mammalia; order Artiodactyla; family Camelidae; genus Camelus; species Camelus dromedarius. The sequence continues at coordinate 19,695,461 of NC_087459.1, read as the reverse complement.
CCATCATTAAAGACGCATTAATTGAGTATTCAGGTGTAGAATCTGTTCTGTTCTCCAGCTTTACAGCCCTCTCAATCTCTTCCAGAAATTGCAAGGGCCGTTTGGCCCGGCTTTCATTAATCCTGGCTTGAGTAATACATGGGAAAAGAATCTGTGCACTTCATGTCTCCATTTCTGTAACTTAGACCTCAACCTCATATGGCCTTTATTTTTAATGGATTAATAAAACGTGGATTTCGCTTTCCTTTCTGTTATAACCTCCGCATGGTCTCCATTCCAACTGCATATACTCTACACACACACACACACACACACACACACACACACACACACACACACTCCTGTTGTCAGACTGTAACTGGTAGTCCACCAGTCACACCCAGCGGAAGTCATGTTTTAGTGGCCACATTCATGTCTTTTAAACAGTTAAATGTGAAGGTTTTCAAGTAACACTGAGGCTCTCCAGGACTGGTGGGTACCACAGACCCAATTCTCTGGTTCATTTAAATATCTCCCCTGCCTGACTGCTGGAGGAGTCTGAATTTGCGATTCCTATCTCCCATCACATGAAACAACTTCCAGTTTGCTAACCACGCCAAGCTGTGTCTTAGCGTTACGCTCCTGCCCGTGCTGCTAGTCATGCTTGGACCCTTTTTCCTCCCCAAGCTGGGACTAAGAGCTGAGAACGGGACAGGCACTATAGTAAGCTTTCAACATGAAGGAAGAATGGTTGAAAACAAAACAACAACACAAAACAGGAAAACACAATGAACGAGAGACTACTGGCATCCCATTTATAGAAGAGGAAAACTCGGGCTTCCAGAAATTAAGGTAATTGTGTGATATCACGTAGCCAATAGTGAATCCTGGATGAGAAATTCAACCATCAGCTCCCAGACACACCTTCTTTTCCAATAAGTTATCTCGGTCATTCTGCCTTATTCTTCAATACTCAACTCAGACAATCCCTCTTCTGTGATGCCTTCTTGGAGTTCCCAGGGGCAGAATTAGTTACTCCCTCTTGAGCATTCCCTCAGCATTATGCATGACATGTCTCTGTGAAGTTACCACACTTTATAGCACTTGTTTGATTCCATGTAAATATCCCACTGGACTAGCATCCCTCAGACTTGAAAATGACAGACATCCCACAGCATATCCACAGAGTCCCAGGTTTTCCTTGAGCCTCAATTTAAAAGCCCGACCCTAACAAACAAAAATACATTGGAAAAAAATCACGATTTTCACACTATAAAGCCATTTAGATGACAGAAATATTGAAAACTCCCACCCAGACTAGTCTAGAGCCCTCTTGAAGGCAGGGGCCATGTCTTGCTCATTTTTAGATCGTTATTGCTCAGACATGGGCCTGGCCCAGAACACAGCTTCTGAACATATTAGTTGAATGAATGGATAGATGGATGAATGATAATGTGGGCTTCCTAAGAACAGAGGAGAGGCAGCCCATGTGGTTAGAATGAATTAAGTGAAGATGAAAGGTTGACTTTGCAGGACTGATCCCCTCAAGGTCAGTGGTTGCAGTTCAGACCAGTCTCATAGCTGAGACAGTTGAACTGGATTTTGGCCGGGTCTGCATTTCTCTTGCAACATAGAATTGCACTTCGCTGCCCCGAGGAGGTTTGACAAGAGCACGTGACTTGCTTGAGCCAATACAACGGAAGTACAAGGGGAAGTTGTCACTTCCGGGTGGAAGGAGGTAAGTGCTGGCAGCAATCTGCAATTTTCCTTCACTTACAACATTCCAGGTGACAGAGGCGGCATCCGCCTACCCACCTGAGCAAGGATGCTCTGGGGCAAAGGCTGGAGCTTACTGCTCAATGGATGGGATGCACAGCTGAATGGGAAATGGCCCTTCACCGTGTTAAGCCACTCATATTTGTTGATTTCGACTGTGGCAAACCAATTTACTCATTCACTTAACAAATATTTATTGAGCACCTAATATGTTCCAGGTTTTGTGCTAGGAGCTCAGGATGGAATGATGTGCAAAATCAGATATGGTCCTTGATCTCACAGAAGTCGTAGTTTAGTGGGGAAGACAAATATTTATTAAAGAAAGACAGACTTTTAGATGTACAACATGACACATGCTTTGAAGCGAGGGGCATGATGCCATGAAATAAACTGACAGAATCAGGTGATCAGAAGAGCCTTCCCCAAAGAACTGACAGTCGAGCAGAGAGCTGAAGGAAGAAAAAGAGTGATGAGGTAAGGGCTTTGGGGGATGGGAGAAGAGCATGTGAGGCAGAGGCAAGAGCGTGTGCAGAGACCCCAGGACAAGACCCCATGGGTTTAAGGAACTCAATGAACGCCAGCGACACGCCAACAAGACTAGCTTAGAACGTCCTCACTTTCTCTGACCCCAGGAAAAATGGAAGCACTGGAATCCCGTCCATGGGTGCTGCCAAGTGAGGCAGTGCGTGTGAAATTACTTAGGACCTGGAAGGTTCTAGAACCTAGTAGGTACTTCACAGATGCCAGCTGAGTCTGAATCCATGGCTGCATGGACTGAATTCCTGACTTCTTGCTTCCTTTTTTTTTTTTTTTTTTTTTTGGCAACAGGAGCCCAATATCTAACTGCTTTGGCTCCCCACAGTCTGTGTCCTTGGGGAAACGAGAGAAGAGCAGAGTGGTGAAGCAGTTTCCCTCCATATTGCTTCATAAACCCCCATGTCCACTCACAGTTCATGAAAACAGACTGTGACGTCCCTGAAAGACATTGTCACATAATGGATAGACGCTCCGGTTTTCATTGTCTGAAAGTGCAAGTTAGAAAGGGAGGGAACAGCCTGATCTTGTGAATCTGCACATCTTCTGAGCAGCAGCCCCGGAGGATTTGAGAAGATGAGACAGGGCAGCAATAGTCATTAAGTTCTAGGGTGCTTTCAGATATTGTCCCTTCTACTTCCCTCAGCCGTACCAGGGAGCATTCCCATTTTGCTAATGTGTGCAGACGCTAAACCAGATAAGGAAACGGAGACACCCCGAAGTCCCAGAGCAGGTGACTGGTGAAGCTAAGATCTGAATACAGTTCTGTCAGATCTCAGATCTTCCCGAGGCTAACCGATCAGCTTCAGGTGGTACAAAATTTAAAGCAGGACTTACAAAAGCAAATACCTCCAGGAGCCTGTGCAGGGCAAAGGTGGGAGAAGCAGAGTTGAGAGCGGACCTGGAGAACACTTGTTTTGAAAGGGGGCAGCTACTAACCAGCTCCTATGGGTGATTGCTGTGTACTGAGGACAGATCGCTGGATATTTCAAGAGAATTCCCAAATCCAAATAATTATGTGATTATCTCCAAGCTGTTAAAATGCTAGCATCTTTAGACAGATAGACAGATAGAGGGTAGATAAGCAATCTCTGAAGAGACCAAAGCTGTACATAAGCCTCATTTAACCCAGTGGTTCTTAACCGTTTGTGATTCTGGCCCCCAGGAGACACTTGTCAATGTCTGGGGACATTTCTGGTTGTCACAACTGGGGGCAGGAAATGCTGATCTAATCTGGTGTATAGAAGCCAAGGATGCTCCTAAACATCCTACCAAGCGCAGGGCAGCCCCTCACCACAAAGAATTATTCAGCCCCAAGGGGCCATAGTGCCAACGATGAGAAATCCTGGCTTAACCTGTGGTCCTTCAAGCTCTGATCTCTGGTTGAAAGGTTTCTTTACCCGGCTAAGTCTTCTCCAGGTTTCATCACCCCTCACAGCTACCCTAACAGCGGGGATGACATGATAAGCACTTGCTTTTCACTTGATTTGCCTTGTTCGAGACCTGGGCTAATTCTTCCTAAGGCGGAAGGTCTTGAGTTACACTTGCAAATCCAGCTTAATGTTCAAGTGCATAAGAAACAGGAGCAATTGCACTCCAGTCAATAATGTAAACAAAGCCTGGTTTAGATAAACCCCATTACCAGGCCTGAAGTGGCCCAGGGCACCCCTGCTACTGCTGATTAGCGTAAATACTAAACACAAACCAATTAACACACTCTAAGGCTGCTTATCTCCTGTCACTTAGTGCGGAAATAAAGCCCAGCGCTAAATACACATATTGATTTAGCCATTAAATCCAGCATCACTCAAAATAAAACTCATTATATTATCGAGTAACAACAAAGTCACCTAAGTTTTCAGGATGGGCTGTATTATTAAGAAATTTCACTTTTACACTTTTCCATTGATTTCCCAAACCTCTCTGAGCACTTCCTCCCAGTGTGGGTCTTAACCAGCCCCGGACAAACCTAGAAAGTAGAGTTTGGCATTCACCTTGCCCTGATCTTTGCTTTTAGCTCTACCAATGTACATTCACGTGGGAATCCCTTTTCTTTAAAACGCTATTTCAGCATAGACAAGGAAATTTTATGCTTGAAAGAAAGGATATTAAACGGGAAGATGAACTGGGATATTAAACAACAAATACAAAAACCACAGGCATTAACAATAAAAATGGGTTAACTCTGAATACGAACCGTAGGCACTGATCCGATGCTTATGGATATAAAAAAAAACCAAAACCAGAAATACCTTCCCAGTTTAGGTGTAAACAACAGACTGAGACGTCTGAAAAAAATGGAATCGAGAAACCACTTTGAATAGGTATTTTAATTTAGAGGCCAAGTGCCATATCCCACAGTGCATTCTACCATTTTGGCAGGCGATGGATTTTACCAAAATGACTTAAAGCTCCTCGGTGGGGAACCAAGCCCCAGTGAATACTTTGTTTCTTATTGACCTGCATATCCCATACCCTAGTTCTGCTAGTGATGGTGTTAGCATGTAGAGGACACTGTTTCAAATGTGTAACAACACAGACCTGGCCATGAGCTGTCTCAAGAAATGCCTGCTTCCAGGAGTGCCCGTAGAAGTGAAGCGTCTGCTTGTAAAAGGATTTTATACATTTTTGGAGAATTGGCCTGTGTGGTGTGAAAGGCAGCAGGGCAGAAAAGTACTGTTTTTTATAAGCCTACAGATCGTGTTGATTTCTTTAACCATGTCCTAGATTCACTCACTAAAATTTAAAATTAATTTAAAATGCCAAAAAAAAAAAAAGAAGAAGAAGTTAAGTGTCTGCTTCTTGTGCTGTGTTCTCAGATTTCATCTGAGGGCTCTTTTATTTCTGTTGGATAGAATTGGACACATGATCTTAAACCTTGAAAATGTCTCTCTACCAAACATTGTCCTTCCCACAACATCCTTGTAGGGTACTTAACAGCCAGTTTATTTATCAGCTGCTCTTAACGCATGCTTCTGGTGTGTGACAGATCAATGGTAGAGGAAGAAGTGTCCTTACAGCTCAGGGAGGAACACATAATCCATAGTCCCTCCAATTTATCCAACGCACCTTATTGCTGGAAATCTGTCATACTCAAGAACCTTGTCTGTGAGCATGGCAAGGACCCCTGCCTTAACAAAAACCTTCTGCAGGGACTCAGGACTACAAGGTGGAGTGAACAGGTGCATTTATCTCCTTTCCTTCCAGAAAGACCACTAAAAGGACAGTAAAGACATGTTAAACTCTACTTTCTAGGTTTGTTAAATATGTATAAAAGCACACATGGACGAAGAGAACTGGAGAAGGGGACAAGACGAGGTGAGGAAACTGACTTGGCAGGATGGAAAAAACTGGAACTCAGCACCCACACTGGCGGGGACCAGAAAGAACAAGCAAATGTGTTCCAAAGAAGCAAGGAAGGCTCAGAACATGGAGGTTCCAGGCTTTCAAAGGGGTGGGCACACTGCATGGAGCTCCGTACAGCATCGTTGGTTAAAAATCTCCTTTTCCCACACTGCACTGCCAGGCACCTCCTTCACCCGACTCCAACCCACCCTGTCAAATGCCACGCTTAAAATATCACCAACGTGGAAGAGATGGAATCAAATACAATCTGTGCCTTCAGAAGGGGGACACAATCAGTCCAGTTCATCCCACTGCCTGTAGTGACCAGTTTGGGGATGGCCATACCACCTAGCTGTTCCAATGAAAGTCACCCTTGCAACTTTTGCTGGAAGTGTTCAGCAAAAGACACGTTCCTCCTGCTGGGACTGCTAAACTGGTAGCATCCAAGCCTGCAGTTTCTGGTGGTCATCTTTCCCCAGCAGAGAGAATGCCTGAGAATAGAGTCAATAGGAAAGCTGGTCCAAAAAATAAGAGAGGCAGATTCGCGATGGGCATTGTTGAAGAACCAGGATCCAGCCACACCTGAAGCCAGCTATCCCTGGATAAAATCAGCAAGCACTCACTGAGCGATTACTGTGTCAGCTCCTGTTCTAAGAGATTTACTTACATTAAATCAATGAACCCTCACTGCAGCCCTGTGATGAAGGGACTATAATTATCTCTGTTTTACTGATGAGAAAATTGTTAAGACAAGTTAAATAAGGAGTGGATCAAAGATTCTAACTCAGGTGGTTTAGCTCTGGAGCCTACAAGTTTAAAACATTATATTACACAAACCCTGGTTGTTAGTTCTATGAGTCAATAAATTCATTTGTCAGTTGGAGTTGGATTTCTGTCCCTTCTGTCTGAAGGAGGCTTAACCAATCTACTGTCTTGTCTGATGGGAAGAAGGAAATCTTTACTGATGGGAGCCTGCCAAGCATGTTAACACTATTTGCAAACCCTTCTCCTGTTAACTGTTTCCAAGTAAGGAATTTTCTCTGGAAACACTGAATAACCCAAATCTTGTGCTGGTTCTAAGTCCATATGTTCAGTAGCTCGTGTTTCTGGATTTTTCCAAAGATCTAAGCCCATTTTCCCACCATTCATCTGAATTTGTCAGTTAACGCCGAATTTCCGGTCAGCAAGGAATTTAGCTCTTAACCCTTTCCTCTACAGCAAGCAAACTAGAACTTTGCCTGACTTTGTCCCCCTTGGCCTCATGAGATACATTTCAAGTGTGGTGAATACATATTGTCCCAGATGCTCTGGAGTGGTCCATAAAAAGCGGTATTCATAGACTCCTAAATTAGTCCCTCTCTTTTTTTATACCTCTTTTTCTTTTTCCCGAGTAATCCCAACCATTAAGGCTTTAATGACCACTAATGCAATGATGGTCCCCAGACATCACAGGGAGTTTTGACTCTTCTCTGAACACTGTACCTTTAATTCCAATTTCCTGCTAAATACATGCAACTGGAAATCCCACAGAAGCGGTAACACCAGAATAATCTCAGTCTTTTCCATGCTGCTCCAGAACCCCCAGCCACCTACCCCTCCACCAATATTTCAGTTCTATTACTGCCATTATCCTTCACTCAAGAGGTCAAAACAGACAACTTGGCTTTGTCATTTTTCTTGCCCTGGCCCCCTTGTTCAATTAGTTACCAAGTCCTGGCAACTTTCCCTTAAAATATCCCTCAAAGATATCCTCTCTTCTCTTCCTTCCTTATTTCCTGGCTGAACTATCGCCAATAGCCCCCTCAATATCCTCCCCCACCTTCAGGTCCTGTCCATCCTAATCTGCCCTCCCCATCGAAACCAGAGTAATCTCTCTTCAAAAAACATTTCAAATCCTTGGAGAAAATGGCACAGTCGGTGCGAGCAGTCAGGAAATCCTTTCTGGAACCCCTTTAAAAATGCCCTCGGACAACCAATAAGAGGATGGTGTGGTATCTCCGCAAACAGGATAAAATCAATCGCCTTCTGAATCAGGGCCGAGTTTATATTAATTGCAGTATCTTTCCAAATGGATTTTAAAACATACCTTATTGTATCACAAGCTTGTTGAAAAATCTCAATTACTTTGTTATTGCCTCAAGAAAGATAAATCCCCATTTTTTTTTTAGACTTCTTATTTGGAGCTAATTTCAAACTTTGAGAAAAGTTGCAGGAATAAAAACAGCACACAAAAAAATACCTGTACTCGGATTTGCCTATTGTCAACATTTTGTCTCTCCTGCTTTATCATTTGCTCTATATAAATATTCACACAGACACACAGACTGTCATTTCCCACACCAATTTAAGAATATATTGTACATATCATGGTCTTTTACCTTTAAACAGTTCGGCGTCTATTTCTAAGAATAGGAAGTGTTTTTATAGACCCACACCACAGTTATCATCGTCACTAAATTTAACACTGATCCAATATTTTAATCAAATCTACTGTCCAAATTCCAATATTGTCAACTGACCCAAAAGAGTCCTTTACTGCTTATTCCCCCTCCTTTAGTACAGGATCTACTTGACGATCAGAGGTTGCATTTAGTTATTATATCTTTTTAGTCTCTTTTAATCTGGAACATTGCCACAACCTTTCCCTACCTTTTATAACATTGACATGTTTTCAGGAACACAATCCTTTTTTGTCTTTTAAATACAACTTCCCTCATATGGGGTTTATCTGATGTTTCCTTATAGTTAGATTCAAATTACTCATTTCCTCATTGAATATCACGTATGTCTACTCTGTTTTTCTCCGGGTAATGTGTCCAGGAAGCCCACACATTACCAATGCGGCATTCAGTGTCTTTGCATTTTGACTCTCCCTCAAGAATCCACACAGTCACCGTACTCTGCCTGGCTGACCAACCAGGGACCAGCCTTTGGAGAAATCTCTTTGCCTGTCTATCATCCACCCCTTTGGGAAATGCCTTCCCCCAATTGCTTATGAATGCGGCTCAGTCGTCTTGGTTTTCAGGGGGTAGATCCCACTTCTCTGGTTCCACAGGGATCATCATCAGAGACCAGGGATGTCCAACAGACAGTTGCCACAGAAGTGCAATCAAGGATGTGTACACATCCCAAGTCAGGCCATCCTGGACTTCCTCTGGACCCTTAGGACAGCTCTCTCTCTCTTTTTTTTTCTTTGAGCTTTGTGAATTATGAGGAGCACATATGTTTGGATCTGTGGAAGAAGAGCATCTCATCACAATGTTGAGTGAACCTTCTCGAGAATGAGGGAAAACGTAGCCCTAACTTAAAGTGAGTGTGTGAGAGAAAAAGAGAGGAAGAGATGGCCTCGTTTAAGCACCTGATTCCAACCATGTCTGAAGCCTTCATTACCTGTGTTGCTGAAGCTAGAAGTGTGTCTGTATCTTACAAACTGCATTAGCGTTGTCACCTTTTTCATGCTAGTCTGTGTTGCTGACGTCCCAGCATGATAACAGACTGGGCATAATACAGACATTTACTTCAACACTGTGCACATTTATCTACAGAATAGATGAGCATTTTTTTAGATTCTGTGTTCACATATTGCTGCACAAACTGTTCAACCCTGCTCACGAGTAGTCAGGCAGAAGAGACAAGTACATAACTATCTAAAATAGTATTTTAAACAGAAAGTTCAATATGAATTTTTGAGAACCCTTAGGATGTGTCTAAAGCAGTTCTCAGAGGAAAACTCATAGTTCTACATGTTATGAATTTTAAGCTATACAAATGAAAATAAATTATATTTAATACAAGGATCTAGAAAAAAGAACAAGATATGTGCAAAGAAAACAGATGGCAGCAAATTAAAAAGATAAAAGCAGAAATTACTAGATTACAGAACAGAAGAAAAATACTTGAATCGGTGAACACAATCCCAAACGTAGTTTTCTGAAAAACCATCTGTTCACCTCATCAGGAGAAGAAGAGGAAAATCTGAATTGGCAGGACTGAAGTAAGAATGGAAGAACAGTCTCAGATGCAGAGGCAATTCCATTATGCAGGAAAGAAACAGAGGCTCAAAAAGCTTCAGAAGTGAACTCCATCAGAACTTCAAGGAACAAAAATCTTGTGTCATGTAACCTGTTTTGGAGCATTCTTTTAAAGCATAACGTGATAGATGTTCAGAGAGAAATCGTAAAAACTCATCAGGGCACTTCCGCAGGGGCATGTTGCTAGTTCTCAGAGTCTGACATCGATTCATCAAATGGTCAAAAGAGGAAAGTCCATCCCAGGCAACGGGAATCTGGGGAGAAAGGCTTGGACGTATGAACATAGGAAGGAAGCAAATATTCATCAAATGGCACAGATCTGGGAAGAATGAAAAGAAGGATTAAATGTCAGGACCAGGAATGAAAAATATTCCAATAACCTGGAGTGATTAGAGTGGATTCTAAAAACACCTGGATGTGGCACCAAACTTGTAGGTAAGATCAGGAAAGTAGTAATGCCTGTGATATTAATTATGCCATACGAATTCCTTATGACTCAGAAATGTGATGTTTTTAGTAAAAAATGTGAAGTTATCTTAGGTTATATTGGAGAAGCTTACTATCTACAAAGAAGAAGATGGCAGTGTCCCTCTGCGGTGCTCTGGTAGGCACACTTTCATACAGTGCTCAGTTTTAAAGGAAGGAATATCAATTTTTTAAAAGAAAGAGAACATATCCAGAGGAAGACTAGGATAAGGAGGAGTCACTTGGTGGAATCTATTGTTTTGCTTCTTCTCGTTCTTTGGGGAAACAATTCATTTCTCCTTGGGGAAGCATTTGTGCCCCACCAACACCAACCCTCACACACATACACCATTCTTAGCACATGTTAGGCCTTAAAATCAGCCAGAGCAATGGGTGCGTGATCCAGGCATATCCGATCACAGTTTTATCCTCCCGGAGAAAAATAACTGATTAGATTTTAGGCTCATGATCACCAAATTGAGTCAAGACGAGTTAGAACTATTAGAAGAACATTCACTTCCTGCTAAGATGGCAAAGTTGAGGGGACCTAAGTCTGGAACTACTAGGGGACACTGTGACCATGAAGCCAGTGGAGAAAACATCGTAGATAAGAGATGAAGAGGGACTGGTTCCAGATGCCATTAATAAGAACTGTGGTCCAATCTTGACATCAGTACGAACTTTTCAGTTATGTGAATCTACGATGCTCTTTAACAAGTTTGAGTTCAGTTTTTGCCATTCTCCACCAAAAGATTTCTAGCTAATTCAGCGTGCCATTTGAGAAATGACTAAAGGAACTGTGGATTTTGAAATTTAAGTGACATATGGAAACCAAGACCACCCTCTTTAAATTCTCAAAAACCACTTCTCTGAAATCAAGACAAGGTAAGGATGATCTGCACTATTAGTATTATTTTACATTTCCTTGGAGGTTTTAAAAATATAGTAAGACAAGAAAAATAAATTGCTGAACTACTGGAAAAGAAGAGAACTTCTTTTCTCTTTGCTGATATGATTATCTAGATAAACCATTTTGACTTGACAAAGTGGCTGGATCTAAGATAAATACACAAAAATCAATACACTTTCTAAATCAAGCACTCACAAGCTAGAAATGAAAAAATAGAAAAAAAATTCATAAACAGGATAAAAGAAATACTTAGAAATGCACTAAACCCAAATGCTATGGGAGGTATATAAAGAAATCTATAAAACTGTATTTAAGAATATCATTCTACATATCAGTAAGGAGGAAGGTATATTATGTCCATGGATGGAATGACTTATGCATTAATATATCAACTGAAAAATCACCATATTAATTCAATGAAATTTCAATTTGAATACCAAATTTTTTTTTTATTTTATAAAAGATTACTTTTTTATATGGAGGAATAAATTCCCCAGAATAACCAACAATATGAGTCAAGAAGAATAGTGAGGAATGACTTGCCTTGCAAGGTATTAAAACATACTATGAAATTACCATGATCAAAACAATGCAGTGTTAAAACAAATAAATAAATGGATGAGGGGGTGCAGTAATGAGCCTTGAGATAGTATGTATTATCTGTAGTAACCAAAGCATAGTTTCATTTAATAAATGGTGCTGCCTATTATCTGGGGGGGGGGGGGGGGGAACCCATTATCTTATAGCGTATATTAAATTTTTGACAGATTAAAATGTAATGCAAAGAAATAATAATATAGTTAAAATCCTAGGTTATAAATATCTCCAGACACTGAAACCACACAAAATACCCAGAAGCTGCAAAACTCTCTTGACACTTTATCTTGTCCTTACTTTTATCCCAGCCCTCTGGTTGAGGGGGACAGATGCAAAGCAACTGCATAACAAGTGGAGGATTCTTAGACCCTATGAAGGTATCAGGGGATAGTGTTGTCATCACCACTGTCTGCAGAGAATTGCTATAACTAATAATTAGAAGGCATTTGGTCTCAAATCTTACCTGGTCTCTGATCACATTTCTTTGCTAATTCTCAGCCAAGGAAAAATTTCCTGTATCATTATTTATACTGATTATCTCCTGGTCTATCTGAGCTACAAATATACCATTTTTTACAAGAAGGAAGAACAAATCAACTGAAGCAAATGTGCTCTTAGCAAGGTGGCACACAGTCACTGTTCGAATATACAGTCCTGGTACAGTCTGGGGAAAATGGAAATTGGGAGCATCAGCAGAAGAGAGAAAAATTCACATTTACTGTTCACCTACTATGTACAAAGTACTTTCAATACCCCAAAACAAAAAACAAAATAAAAAAAACAGTGTGTGTCATTCTTCTTGTCTTAGAAATGAGGAGGTTTCGCCTCAGCAAGTTTGACTTGTTCAAGGTTAAGTTTCCTGATGCATTTTCCGGCCTGTTCTCTCCTTTCAGCACTCTGATTTCTCTTTGAGAAACCATAAACCCCTGTTCTTAGTCCTTGTGTATCCAGGCATGGGCACATGGCTGAGGCATCACTTTGTTTCATCCCCTCACCACAGAGATTGGTTCAGGATAGACATGGGACTCTGGTCAGTCCTATTGGAGCAAATTTTAAAATTTTGTTGGAATTGTTGAAAAGCAGAAGTTTTTTTCCAGGCAGGTAGGTGAGCTGGTAAGTGTTAAGCCTAGAGCTAACAGAATCGAGCTGAATAAACAAAGCATTTTCAAGAACTAGGGCAAAAGACAGCGTCTTGACTGTACAGTTTGAGCCCCTGGATCCAGCCATACCTGAAGCAAAAGCTGTCTTTGGACTTTATAGGTACACAGACTGATAACATCCCTCTGTTTATTTAAATCACTTCACGTTGGGCTGCTGTCCCCTGTGCAGATAATGTCTTGATTCACTGAGTCACCACAGAGCTAAAAAGTGATAGAGCCAAGATATAAATGTCCTTTTTTCTGACTGCAAAAGTCATAATCTTTCCACAAGGCCGTGCTTTCTCGAAAAGCACTATTTATTAGCTGGAGAAAAATAGCACGATTCACAAAAGAATCCGCTGTGATACCTGACACGTCCTTAGCCTGCTGTGAAAACTACACTGCCTTTGATGAACGGGATTAGGGACGAACATTCTGGGAAAGTTGATGTTAATGGGATTTAAAATGCCTTAAAAAAACAGTGAAGTCCGGTTCAAAAGGATTTGTTTTAATTCAACAGGGACATGGTACTTGGGTAAAAGCACGTGTTGAAGTGGAAAGAACAATGGACTCTGAGTCAAAAGAACAGAAAGATAATGCTGGTTTCCCCATTCAGCTGTGTGATTTTAGGCAAGAAGGGATAGTTCTCTGGGCCTTAATTCTTTCTCTTCCTCTTAGCAGAGACTTTGCAAGATGAAAATAAGATCTTGGCTGCTAAAGTCCTTTTATTTATTTTTCAATTGCAAAGGGCTATAAAGGAATGTTATTAAATGTTGCTAGGGTATTTGAGCAGTTTAGATTTCCAGCCCTTATTACAACATATAATTGTGAGTCTTTAGACTGCCCATTAAAAACAAATAAAGAAATGAATATTGGTTAAAAATAAACAAGTAGGATCAAGTTAATTGTATTTACTAATAGAAGACATTAGCTCAAAGGCAGTATTGGAAAGATAAAAATGGTGGCTTATCAATAAACAGCAATATGTTATGTTCTCTTTACAATATTGTATGAAATGGTAAGATATGTAGGTAATATAAATAATATAAAATGGGCAAATAAAGAGAATAAGTAAGTTATAATAAGATTGAAAAAAATAAACCTAAAAGATTAAAAATACCAAACAAGACTATGTAGACTAAAAATTAAAATGTGATAAGGTCATAACAGGGAAAGAGAAACACAAAGAGAGTTAAGTAACACAAGGTACTAAGAATAGAGGCATTCTGAAGCCAGACAGTTACCTGGATCTGTTGGAGGCAACTGACATTTATTGAGTGCATAGTATGTTCCAAGGACTGAGTGTTCTATATTCAGCATCTCACATACCCTAACAGGAACACTGCAAGGTCAGTATTAACATTCCCATTTTACACACAAGGGCGCCGTGGCTTGGAGCGGTTATATGATGTGCCCTTGGTCTCACAGTAGGTTCACGTGCAGCTTAGACGGGAACTCCACATTTTGGTTTCCAAAGCAAAGCACTTGCTTCACCCCACACTGCCTCTAAAACAGCTGGGGCTGCTTCTCAGCATCCCCCAAATCCTGCTGCTGGGTCCAGTCACTGGGATTTCAAGACAGAACTGATATCCTTGGGGTGTGAAGTAAAAGCTGGCTGGAGCCCACTACCCACCCCACGTTATTTCAGTAACCATCCAACTCCTCCCTTGGGAATCCACCCTCCCACACCCTCAGCGCATCTCAGCTCTGGGCAGAGCACCTAACCCAGGCCTCAGCCAATCAGGTTATTGCATTCCCTTCACAGCAGTGATTGGCTCTCAGGTGGTCAAGATGACCCAAGCCGGGCCAATCAGAGCTGCAACCTCATATTGCAGGGCTTCAGGTGGTGCTTACTGAGTTTCAGTTCTCATCCCCATCCCAACCCCACATCCGTCCAGCCTGATTTACACGGAAAGTATTAAGCCTTCTATTCACCCCAAAGAGGAGGGCCCGCCTGGGAATGGGCCACGCATTGTGCAGGACGGAGCTGAGCAGTGGAGAAAGAACAGCATCTTCGTGGTACTGTTTTACCCTCAGCCGAGCCGAACCTAAAGCAAAATTCCCCCTGCACCTTACAAGGGCTGGAGCCAGCATGCCTGGGGGTTTCTCTTCCTCATTACCTAAACTTTACAAACAGAGACATCAGTTTGAAGCCTTACATCCCTATTGTGAGAAGCCATGAAGGAAAGCAAGAACACTTCCCACCCCTAGCCTCAAAGCCCCAGGAAGATGCTGACTTGCATCTGGGGCCATGGGTGTCACTGTCAGACTGCTGTGGTCCTAACTGGGAGCTCCCAGCATACCTCAAACGACTTGGATGTTTCCTTTGCCGATCGTATGGCTAAGAAGATCACAGATTCCCTTTTGTGTTGGGTTTCAGTAAAAAGAGTCAGATAATCCTGGATTCAAATATTAGCTTTGTCACATACTAGAAGTACAAGCCTTAGGAAGTTAGTGGCTTTTCCCTATCTCTGTTCCTTAAAAAATATTCCTCTCCCTGGAACACTCTTCTGTCTCTCTTCTACTTCCCCTGTTTGCCTGGCTTAGCACTAGTCATCATTCAGATCTCAGCTTAGACACTACTTCCTCCAGGAAGTCTTCCTTGACCTCTCACCCTAAGAGCTCAATCAAATTCACCTTTTCCAGATTCTCAAAGCACCTCCATTCTTTCCTTGTTCCAGCACTTATCTCACTATAATAATCATCATCAAAAGATAAATACCAGAATAGAAGTCCCATGCGGGAGGAAGGCTGCCACAGTATTCACCATCAGATCCTCACAGTGAACTCCCACAGTGCAAAAGTTTTGATGAACGAACAGATATCTCAGCCTTTCCATTTTCTCATTTGTGTAACTGACATCATGGTAGGACTGTCTGGAGAAGTAAGTCAGAGTGCAGATAGCCCAGCACACGTCTGGTACACACTGGGTGCTCAATAATTGTTAACTTCCTTCTACTTCATTTACTCTTTCCAAGAAATTTGTTTCTTACGGAGTCATTCTTTGCTAACCACTAACTTGATCTCTCCGAATGCCATGAATAAAACGAGTAACATCTTCACTACTTCCTCAGCAGACCACGACGCCTCAAGGGTTAATGATAATCCGTCTCAGCCTGAAGGTAATTCCTGGGTCACAATCACCCCGGAAAGCTCTTTTTCTCTCAGTAGCTGTCAACACGGAAATAAAGTGATTAAAAATGTTAAATATCATATATAACAAATGGCAGCAATATAAAACTTAATGTCCCTAATATTTCCTTTGAGTTGCTACCTTCTGCATTAATTGAAGCAAGAAATGTTCCACTTAGTTAAAATAGCTACTTAGTATCCTGCTCATAAACATATCTGCAACCCGAGCTCACTGGTTCAGTGGGTTTAAATTAGTTGGTATCAATGTTATTGATGATACGAGGATTCTGAGAGCAGGCTGAGGCCATAATGAGGAGGGCAATGCTCTAGGTTTTCGTATTCTCCGCAGGAATGGACACAGAGTTCTGTGAATGTGTGTGGGTGAGCTGACTGCAGGGTCTTACAGCAAAAACTACAAGGAGGGCCACAACGGGAGACCCTGGCATCATAATGGATCCTTTGCTGAAATGAATGGAAACCATCCTGCTGGGTGCCAGAGGCAGAATGACAATTCTTATTGAATATCTCTTATAAATGAGGCAATGGCTTAGCACACTGTTTAAGGGCACTGGCTCCAGAGTCAGGCAGATTTGAACCTACCTCTGCCACTACCCATATATTCTTGGGCACAGCACTTAATCTCTCTGATCTGCTGTTTCTTTATCTGGAAGATGGAGATGATAACAGCACCCGAGTCATGAGCTTACCGTGAGGATTAAATCCATCTAAGTCACTCAGCATCGTGGCTGGCACATGCCGAACTATCATTATCAATATTATCATTATCATAACACTTGTGTGATGTAATTTCCCCTTCACACTGGTCTCATCAGATTGCATTATTGTCCCACTAGAAGGCTCACTGGATCTAGAGCCAAAACATCTGGGCTCAAAAGTGGTTCAGAATGGCCCAAATCCAGAACACTGACAACACCAAATGCTGACCAGGATGGGGAGCAACAGAAATTCTCTGGTTCATTGCTAGTCGGAATGAAAAATAGCGCAGCCACTCTGGAAGACAGTTTTGACAACCTACAAAACTAAGCCCACTCTTACACAATCCAGCAGTCACACTCCTTGGTATTTTCCCAAATGAGCTGAACACTTGTGTCTACACAAAAACCTGCACTCAACTGTTCGTAGCAGCTTTGGTCATAATTGCCAGAAGTTGGAAGCTACCAAGATGTCCTTCAGTAGGTGAATGGATAAATAAGCTATGGTCCATCCAGACAACGGAATATTATTCAGCACTAAAAAATCATGAGCTATTGAGCCATGAAAAGACATGGAAGAAACTTAAATGCATATTACCAAGTGAGAGAAGCCAATCTCAAAAGGCTGCATGCTGTATGCTTCCAACTATATGCCATTCTGGAGAAGACAAAATTATGAAGACAGTGAAAAGATCAGTGGTTGCCAGGGGCTGAGGGTGGGGCAGGGGAAGGAAAGGACTAGGCAGAGCACAGAGGATTTTTAGGGCCGTGAATCTACTCAGTGTCATACAACAATGGTTGATAGATGTCATTATAAATTTGCCCAAACCCGTAGAATGTACAACACCAAGAATGATCTGTATTACAGACTTACGATGAAAAGAAAAACCAACCTAGAGACTAAGTAGCTGTGTCACCTTAGACGATGTGTTCAGTCTCTCCAAAAGTCCATGCTCTTAGTCAGCCATAAAATGGGAATAAACAACCCAGGTAAAGTTACTACGAGTTTAAATGAGGGCATGGCTCAGGGTAAGCAATCAACAAGTCAGTGTTAGGGCCAAGACTAAACAGAGGACACTAATGAACTCATCTACAAAACAGAAACAGACTCGCAGGCGTAGTAAACAGTCATGGTTACCAGGGGAAAGGGGGTGGGAAGGGATAAATCTGGGAGTTTGAGATTTGCAAATGTTAACCACTACATATAAAAATAGATAAAAAAACCAAATTTTCTTCTTTATAGCACAAGGAACTATATTCAGTATCTTGTAATAACCTTTGATGAAAAAGAATATGAAAATGAATATGTGTATATGTATGCATGACTGGGACATTCTGCTGTACACCAGAAACTGACACATTGTAACTGACTATACTTCAATTAAAAAAAAAAGCATCTTGAAATCCCACGTTGGCCTCAGCTTGGGGGAGGGGCACAACCTGGGATGGGGTTGGGGGGGTGGTACTGGAGGCTGGCATGGAGCCAGCGCTGACAGGAGGAAGCCAGAGTTGTTTACATTCCTAATTACAGGACCCAAGGCTTCAGCACCGCCAGGTGTCATTCCAACAGACAAGGTTAATAGGATGTGAACGGGCCCAGCTGCCACCACTCTGCTCCCGGACGACAGGCGTGGAGGCGAAGTCAGATGAATTAGCCGGCTGCCCGGCCACGGTGGTCAAACTCAGCTGCTGGGAGGCACAGGTTAAAATTCAATCTTGCAGATTCTGAGTTCCAACTACAACCTCCTCAAGGTTGCTGTAGGTGTGTTTCACGAAAAGGCGCTCTCAAGAGGATGGGGGGTTCAGTGAGCCAGCAGCTTCAAACACTGTCCTCGTTCCCCCCCAGCAGGGGGGCGGGGAGGAGAGATGCACATGGCCGGTAAGCGCATAAGCTTCAGAGTCCAAACCCTGGGGGAGATCCCACCTCTCCCACTTTCAAGTTGTGTGAACAGCAGCCAACCATTGCACCATTTTGGAATTCAATTTCCTCCTCTATAAGGTGGGAATCGTCCTTTTAGGGTTGCTGTGAGGATAAAGTACTTACAGGCACATAGGAAACAAGCTCAACAAATATTAGTGAAACTTATTAGCGGTATTGCTTTAATGGGCTACCTGGGCAAGTTCTGAGCCCAGGCATCCATCAATTCACAGTCCGCGCCCTGCCAGCTGGCAGACGCTTTAACCAGACCGATTAACAACCTGTTTCTGATCGATGATTTATGGCTTATGTTTCCCTGTTAATGAAATGTAATTGCCAAGCCTGAGATGTAACGCGGTGGCAAAACAAACCACCATCTGAAAATTACATCCCAGGTCCCATAAGGAAAGCTGCAGCAACGCACCGGAATGTCTTACGATCAGAGGCTTCGAGGCGCTTGTTCTGTTTGAAGGTGGAAGAGGTGCTCCTTGCCAGTGTATTATTCTCCATAAAAATTAATGCCGTAACAGGACGCCAAATGGCTTCGGCTAATGTGCTTTTGAATGAGGACTAAATTTTATTCATAAGCATCAGTGTCAGGACTAAACTAACATTTTTATGGACACTGTGGGCATGAACAGCCGTGCTGACTCAACCAGGACTGCCACTGAATTGACTTCTTTTCCTCTGCGTGGCTGTTAAGACAACAGGGCACCAGAAACGAGAGAGCCTGGGCTGGGGTCCTGCCTCTGGCCTCTCCTGTTTTGAGTGAAACAAAAATGAAAACATAGCGCCCCCGACCTTCAGTCTCGTCATCTAGAAAGTGGGGATGGTAATAAAACCAACTTCAGAGAGATGTGGCGAATATTAAGCTCGTTTATTCCTTCATCCAGAATGCCAGCTTCCCATCTTGATTCTGGGTACACACCTATCATCAAAACAGAAACAACCTTGATCTCATGGAACTTACATTCCAGTGGGAGAAGACAGATAGTAGAGACTGAATAAGAACATTGGATGCTATGGTAAGGAGAGGTAATTGCTATTGAGAAAAATTAAACAGAAGGGGATTGGTTGTGCCA
The DNA here is from genome assembly GCF_036321535.1 of Camelus dromedarius. Lineage (NCBI taxonomy): Eukaryota > Metazoa > Chordata > Mammalia > Artiodactyla > Camelidae > Camelus > Camelus dromedarius. The sequence continues at coordinate 19,675,840 of NC_087459.1, read as the reverse complement.
GTTGGGATGGAAGATGCAGGCAGCTTTAAACTCCAAACATTCTACATGTAGTGTAGGTACAGTGTAATTTTTTTGTTTGTCTTTTGTTTTATTGTCTGCCTGTGTTTCTTTACCTTTTCTTCTAAGAATAACCCCAATTTTCTCTTGAGGGAATCTTCACATCCAAATCACCAGTCCAGGTGGTTTATCTGAAATAACTCTATCCCCAGGCTCCAGAAATGAGCCATCACCCAACCAGGGCCACTGAATGTATGCCAGGATGTTTACTAAAATATTAGGGAACACACAATTTTTATTCTGGGATGACCAAGCTGGAAAGGTTTAAGCCCTGCATATGTGCGTGCCCATTTATTCCTTTACAAGGAGATTCTAGATGAGAATTAGGAGTAAAACAAAAGGAGACAGATACCAGATGGCCTTGTTTGAACCCCTTGATCTAGCCATACCTGAATCAGTTAAATGCTCCCATACATCTATTTTTTTTTTCCCCGAAGTTGGGTTTATTTTGAGTTGGGTTTCTGTCACTTACAACTAAAAGGCTCTTAATGAACACACATTCTTTAACATTTTAGCCCCGCAGTCTAACCCTTTTATAATTTTTTTATTACAAAGAATGTATTCTATTATGTCAGTGATCTTATAGACCCCTTAAGGACAGCAGCAGATTCCTTTCACAAGTCACTAAGAACTTGTAAGAGAGTCAAGGGTACCTGGGGCCTGATCACATTAATTAGAATAACCTGTTTAGCAGTCTTGCGTTTTCATGCTTACAGCATCTATGGTGTCATGGACAGAGATGGGGATATAAAGTCAGGCTCCCTCAGAGCTGGTCCTGCAGTTTCCTGTATGTCCTTGGCAGAGTCCTTTCACCTGTTTAAGTCTCAGTGTCCTCATATAAGTGGGAGAAGATAATAATGTCTAGGATGCTGGGTATAAAAGTGAAGTGATAAGACTCATTTCTTGAGAAAGACAAGAAGTTCCTACTTCCCTTCCCTTTTCCTTGGCCCCTAACTCTGCCTCTATCCACACAGGCAAATGTACCTACTGTTCCAAGCAAGTGAATAGGTAGAAATTTACTTAGTGAGACGCACATGTCAACTCTGCTTGAAAACACAAGGGAACCTGGTGGACTGGTTAACAGGAAAAGCACCACCCACCACCCACCACAGGGCTCTTCTGTGAATTACATGATGCGTGGGAAAGTCTTTGCAAACTGCAGATCACTATATAACTGTGTACCAGGAGAACCAGAGAGCTGATAAGAGGGAATGACCACCTGAGGAATATGAGGATGCTGCTGGAGGAGGCAGAAAAGGAGAGAAGAGGTTCCCAGGCACAGGGCTGTGAGCTGAGCAAGAACATGTCAGCTGAGTGCAAACCACAGGGCAAGCCTTGCCCTGAGGGTCTTACATCTCCATCCCATTTGTCGTGCACAAGATTCGGGGATGTAGGTGTTGTTATCACCTTTGTGTTTCAGCTGAGGCTGAGCCTACAGTCACACAAAGCAGGGAGAGCAGTTCGACCTCCCTCTGAAACCCGAGGATGCTTGGGGAAGGGTGAAGATGCCGGTGAGGCTGGAGCATAAGTGGGCCAGCGTAGATGGGTGTGGAAAGCGAGCCTGGAGAAGGTAGCTGGGCTCTGATGGTTGAGGGACCTGAACAGCAGCCTCGTCCCCTATCCCTTCGCCCTCCCTTCCCTCTACCCATTTTCCTTCTAGCATTTACCATCATCACATAACATATCATATTTACTTATTAATGTGGTACCATTTACCTCCCTCCATGGAATGTAAGCACTGCCCCAAGAGCAGGGTTTCTACCTGTTCTTGTCTCCACAGTGCCTACAACAGCACCTGCCACCCTGCTGGGGCTCAGCAAATATTTGCTGAATAATAAATAAGAGATCGTTGCAGACGGAAGACTAGACTCCCCTCTGTAGACACGGGTTTTTAAACAGAGAAGTGCCATTATCAGTTTTATTTTAGTAAGAAAGCCGTGGCTGGGGAAGCATCGGGCCCCAGGAAGTAAAGCTGGGTACCTGTTCATGATGAGGGGACGGAGGCCAAGGCAACAGAGTCAGGATGACCCTACACAGGTTTCCAGATGTTGCTCCAACTCAAGGCCATTTAGCAGACAGGGTCCAACCTCCTGCCTGGGGCTTTTGGGAGGCATGGGGGTGGCTATTTGTCAAAGAGCATCATGAAGTTCAGAGCCCGGTGGGTGGGTGAGGAGCAGAGAACGCAGTGACGATGGAGCCATCAGCTCATCTCCCCCTGACATCCTCCTGCAGCCGCAGCTGTGTCTGGGCCAAGCAGGATGCTCTTTATTTTCCTGGGGAAGTTTTCCAGAAGGTGGAGTGTGCAGACACAAATAGGGACCATCGGGCCCATGGATGGAAATCCAGTCATGTGTGCACGTATGTGTGGGAATATACACACGCGTGCTGGTGCGCGCTCGTGGACGATCTCCGACATGCCCTGTGGAACGTGACCGCGGCTGTTGACAAGGTTTGAGGGCACCAGAGGCCGTATTTTGAGCACTAACTCCATGCGACAGCCATACTGAACATTACCTAAGAGACAGGTATTATTGTCAATATCCCCATTTCGTCCATAAGGGATTGAGGCTCCAAGACCGGGCAGTTCCTACATGGAGAATCAAGATTTGAAACCACACTGCCTACCTCCAAAACCCACATCCTTAGAAGCCACATACACAGCCTCCCCATGGAGGCTCTGCCCCTCCTTTTCGGTCTTTCTTGAATGACCTTCCACTGTCACCTGTGGGATGAGGTGGTCAGAGAAAGCCTGTGGACCCTGCACTGTCTACACAGCAAGCCGGGACAGACCACAGGTGAGAGCCCTCTGCTGCCTGGGCGCCTGCCTGGGTGGGCCTGGGGACTGGTCCTGCAACACAGCTTCTCTGCCCTGTGATCTCTGAAGAGTCACCACCAGAGCGCCACGCACACCCAACTCTCCATCGCGGGCGTTGGCAAGCTCTGGCCCTTCAAGCCAAATCCAGCCACTTCCTGTTTGTGTAAATAAAGTTTTATTGGAACACACCCACACTCATTCATCCATGGGTGTTCTACACCTGCTTGCTATAGCAATGGTAGAGGTGAGTAAGACCTGTCACAGACACCCTATGGCCAGCAAAGCCAAAAATATTTCCCATTTGGCCCTTTAGAGAAAAGTCTGCCAACCCCTGCTCTACTGGGTAGCTCTCAGGGCTGGTTGAAGAGAAGAAAGAACCAATATTTTTGAGCACATACTCTTTGCTAGGGCTTTAAAAACTCCTAAGCGAGTTTTTAATTTGTTACCCAAGGTGAAAGTAACATTTCTATTCTAATCAAGTTCAGTGCTTAAAATTCAAATTTAAAAGAACTGAAATTATACATATATATATATAAGGGTATGTGGATATACAAAATTACTATCATTTGGATTTTTGCCATCCACGGATACACATTGTTGCCATTTTGTTGAACAGCATTCCAAACACACATAGACATGTGTATGTGTGTAAGGGTATGTGCATATAGACGTATATATGTGTGTATAAGCATACATTTATTTAGATAAGTAACACCATGCTACACATGCATTTTTGTAACCTGCTTTTTGCCTGTAACAGTATATTAGAAACCTTTCCGTGTCAATGAATATAGATATAAATAGGCCAAATAAAAACAGAAGGAAGAAATTATTAAAGACAAAAGCAACATTTAATAAACTAAAAAACAGAAGAATGATAGTGTTGGTAATCATATATTCACTTAAGTATTTTTTGTTTGTTTTTTTGTTTGTTTGTTTTTTGGGGGGGAGGTAATTAAGTTTATTTATTTTTTTTCATTCATTCACTCATTCATTTATTTAAATGGAGGTTCTGGGGATTGAACCCAGGACCTCATGCATTCTAAGCATGCACTCTACCACTGAGCTACACCCTCCCCTCCAAGTATTTACTGAGTGCCTACTGTGTGCCAGGCCGGGAATATGATGGAGATAAATACACCTGAGCCTCTGCGCACCTGTCTTATAGTCCAATGTGGGATATACACGCTTATTATTCTGATAACCCCATATTAAATCAGCTACAAGTTGAAAAGGGATTGTATGCGATGTATGATTAATAACTAGCTGGAGAAGAGATCAGAGCTCAGGGGTGAAGTAGAGGTAGGTGCATTGAGCATTTTTTTTTTTTTTTTGATGCTTTGATAACTTGGGGCCTTGCTGATCCTGGAAGGGACTGCCCCTCCCAGGTCGACCTGATCCCTAGATTTAGCAAACTTGCCCTGCAGCATGCTTGTCATATGCAAACCAACCAAGCTGAAGCCCCGACCTCCCAACTGCCTCCTTTCTGGGGCTCTTACCTGCTGCACCACAGTCCTGCTCCATCCAGTCTCTCTAAGGCCAGGTATCAGATGACTAGGGACAACCCCTGGCCCCAGAGGATGCAGAACTTATTCAAGTAACCAAACCTAAACCTGCTTAGCCTGCTTACCTTGCCTTGCCCATTCCTTCCCCCAGAAACCACACACACAGAAGGTCCTGAGTTCAAATAAACAAATAAACCTAATTACACGCCTCATCCCCACCAAAGAAAGAGCTCAGAAGTGTGAAGGCACTCACTGTAGGTTAAACAGCTAGTAAGTGGTGTAGCCAATCACACAACTCTCAGACTCTCTCCAAAAGCCTTGGTCTTTGCACTCTGCTGACCTCCAAGAAAGATGTCTGCCAGAGGGCGCCAGCCTGGGGGCGGCAATCTGGGTCTGACATCACTGGACATCGCAGGGCACCCACCCCAAGGTGCTTGGAGTTCCACTTCCTCTCCATGGAGGACTTTAAATTAGACTGTCAACCGTCCTAACAGCAGTTACTGCTTTCATTAAAGAAGAAACAATACCTTGCCTCTTTCCTTTTATAGGCCAAGTATCATGGGACTGAAGAACTGAATTCCAAAGAAGCCAGCAACCTTCTATGGTGTTAACAGGGTAATGTTTGGGGATGGAGTTCTCAAACTCATTCAAGGGACGGTTCAGACAACTTGAATGTGATTCTATGGGGGAAACTATTTAAAAACAAAGAGACTTTGGGTTGGAGAATATAATGATGAATGAGTAAAAGACCTTTTAGGTCTTAGGGCTCTGTTAGCATTATTCATTGTCTCAGTATTGAGAGGAAACTTGGCTGAACGATGTTTAAAGGATGAAGATGCAGAATGTGATAAGAATTTAAAGGTGAAGGAGGGCACGGCGTGTTCAGAGACCTAAAAGGATTTCAGTCCACTGGAGCCCAGAACGCAGGTGGGGAGCAGTGACAAATTATTTGCATTGACACAGGGTAAGAGAAAGAAAAGTATTCAATGCACCAGGGCTGCGCACGCAATTTAGATCGTCCCAGTTATGCTCCAGCAAGGATGGAAGGTGAGAATTAGCCCTCGTTTTAAAAATGACAACTCCGATATTACAACATTGTGTTAGTGTGATAAGGACAGTAATGATATACGCTGAGCACTCAGTCTTTGGTGCCAAACAACAGGCCAAGTTATTTACAAATATCTTCTCATTCAGTTGGCCCAAGACCCTAAGGCAGAGGCCAAACCCCACCTGCAAGCGAAAGATGGTTTTTACATTAGATAGATTAAAACAAAGAGAAGGAGGAGGAGGAGATTTTGTGACATGTGAAAATTATATGAAATTCAGATTTCAATGTCAATAAATACAATCAATTGGATCACAGCCACGTTCATTCATTTCCATGTTATCTATGGCTATTTTAGCCCCACAATGGCAGAGCTGAATTGCTGCAACAAAGACCATGTGGACCACAGAAGCCAAACATATTTACTGTCTCTGGTCCTTTGCTGCCTTTGGCCCTGGGAGATGGGTAGGTCTTCTCCCTAGACCCATTTTACTGGTGGGAACAAAGCGACAGAGAATCCCCTGTCTGACCCACTTTGCACAGGCAGGACCACAGAACAGCGCTTGGAAACCAGTCCTCTGATTCCAAACACTGCGTGTCTTAACACGACCCCGCAATGCCTCCCACCCACCTCTCTTTCCCAGATCTGGGTTTGCAGGAAGCACCAAAGCTGTTTTGGAGATTCAGAGATGAGGCCAGTCGAGAGATAAATGGACACTCCTGGAGAAATCTGGGCAGAACACACCAACAGACAACTCACATACGATCAATCATGTTTTGAAGAAGGTATCTGAGCTACTTGTAATGAAGTAAATGCGATGACAAATAGACGCAATATTTAAAATTATGAAGTTGGGATACAGGAAAAATTCGTGAAATTCACTGCTGTTTGAGGGGACAGTTTTTCTCATACACATTTGGTGGAAATATAAACTGGGGGGGGGGGGGTGTTCTAGAAATTAAACCGGGCAGCATTATTCAACTTCTCTCCTTTCCTGACAAATTCGAGATGTTGCCTTTATTTAGTTTCGTTTATTTAGTAATCTTGCCTCTAAGAATCCATCTTAGATAAATTATATGCGATGTAGAGAAGGACTGTGGTTCACATGCATCATGGAATAATGAGACTGGGCCTGGGCGGAGGAGTCCACCAACAGGTAAAGAAACTTACTGGTGTATCACACTGTTTGGCCATATCAGCCATTTTTAAAAATCATGTTTTTGAAGAATATTTTACTTATGAATTTTATTCTGACTGAGATCAGAAGCCACAGAGAGATTTGAAGAGACGTGCTTGGACTTAACACTTAATGATCTCTCTTTCCACCCTGGAAGGACTAAATCAAAGGAGGGACGAGATGACCCATTCTAGGCTAGAAATGACGTTGGCTTAGACCCATGTGGTTACAGTAGAAAGAAGAAATCAACAGGATATCTTTCAAAAGTAGAGATGACAAGGATTTGCTGACGTATTAACTGCATAGAAATGGTGACAGCAGAAGCCAAGGATGAGTCCAGGGCTTTTGACCCAAATAACAGGATGAATGGAGTGGCTATTTACTAAGATGGGAAAGCCAGCGCTGGAAGAGGTTTGGGAAGAGAAAAAAATAAATTAAGAGTTTGGTTTGGATACATTAAGGCCAAATTTACTATCATGGCAACTTCATGTGATTCTGTAATTCTGATTATATCAAAGATCTATTACAAGTTCTTGAAGGACCAGAAGTATATCATTTTTAAAATAAGTTTTTCTAATTAGAATATTTTTTGTAAAAATTATAAAATAGCACATTCATTAGAGAAAATTTGGAAAATAAAAAATACGTCCACAGAAAATTAAAATTGTTTACAATGCCCCATCTCTCACAAATAACCTCTGTTCTCTCTTGCCTTTAGACAGCAAATTGCATGCTACATTCTTGGAACATGGTCCTCAGTCACTCAAGGACGCCAAAGGGAAGTTTCCTTGTCGCCCTGAGCTTTAAGGATCTAGCAAGCTTCCTTTGCTGGCTTCTCAATCAGGACGTGTTGTCTACCTCTAGAACCAGATTAAAGGACCCTTCTGGAGGAACGGGCATCGTTTAGTTTCTGAGCTTCAATTTCAACATAATTTCCACGTCATAACAGAGGCCTTCCCACGAAGTGGTGTTGCAAAGTGGCTAAGCAGCTTAGCACCTCCATGCCCCATAATGCCATCCAAGACATCGTGGACGGGGAGTCAAAAATAGCTTCAGAAGCAAACAGCCCGAGACCATGCAGGGCCCTCTGATGGCTCACGCAATCTAGTGTCCCACAAACTAGTAATAGCTAATGGCTTTGGTGACTTAAAAAGGTATTTAGATAAATACAGCTCAGAGATTTAAAGGTGAGTTCTCAAAAAAAAAAAAAAAAAAAAAAAAAGAGGCTGACAGATTATGGAGAATTTATGTGGTGAATTTGTAAATTTTAAATTCCTTCCGTCATGTAACAAGTATATATAAGGGCCTTGTTTCTGGTCAGAACTTGGCGAGAAGCTGGGGTAAGTCTGGCCCGGCCCCTGTCTGACCTGGCCCCTGAGCAAGCTGTCCTGAATGTTTAATCCTCAGGCAAATGGAAGGACTCTTCCTTTTCTCTGACTGTTTGCAGAGAGGGAAGGGCCATTTCCTCAGCTCTCAGGCATTGGCACTAGAGCAGAGGCATGTGGGCTACAAAATTAGATAGCCTGAGGTTGTGCTCTGCCAATTATTATTAAAGTCTCAGTTTCCTTACCTGTAAAATGGGTATAATAAAAGCCTACAACACAGTTGAGTTCTTAAAAAGTATTCCATATATGGCAGCATTTGTGTGCGTGTGTATGTGTGTGTGTGTGTGCATGCGTGCATGTGTGTAAGTAACTGTCAAAGTATCCAGGGTCAGCAAAATCATCCCAATTTCAGATGGTGAAACTGAAGTGCAGAAGGTTGACTGACAGCTCCAAGGTCACAGAACTAGACACTAGGTCCAGACTGAATATCAGCCCCGGGTTCTTGGGACTACTTTCCAGCAGCCAAGCAGCAGTCAGACTGGGAGGAAGAAAATGGTGCTCTCCTTATGGGCACCTTTCGAGAAGGCTCTTGCAGTAGAAATATTTGAGTTTCTTGCACTGGATTTTCATCTGTTAGACTCTCTGGACTTTAGTAGGTGGCTTCAGAATCTCCTGTCTTGTCCCCTCCTTTCTGGGCCATCCACCTATGTCTAGGACCTTCCTTGGCTTAAAAATCCTTCCTTGGCTTACAACTTCATAGGAGAGGGACTCCTGTCACAGTCTGGCACTCACGTAATTTTCTAACCTTCAAGTGTCCTGCTTTCCAGCCAAACTGAACAACTGCTAACCCCTGTGCACATCCAGGGCCTTGAGCACTGCAGCTCTGCCCTCCCCTGACAGTACAACAGTCATTTTCTACTTCATGGTCTTTACTTTTTAAATGAACTTCCATCCCCCAGTACACCAGGAGCTCTTTGAGAAAGGACCCACTTACAATTCTTCTGCTCCCAGTTCTCCCCCTGATAATTCCCAGTAACAAACAAGATGGTGACTTTGATATGATAGGAAATGTAATAAATATTTGCTCAAAAAATACAACATAAATAATAATATTGTAATAAGAGTTTTTCAGTGTGAACTTTGTCCCTGACACTCGTCTAAGTACTTTATATGCATGACTCACTTAATCCTCACAAACACTGGGGTGGGCAGCTTCAGACAGGGCTCCCAAGATCCCCCCCATCCTGGCATTCACACCTTGTATAATCCCCTCCCCTGAGTGTGAGCTGGACCAGGAGACTAACTCCCATTGTACAGAATACACAAGAGTGATGGGATGTCACGTCTGAGATTAGGTTACGGAAGACTAGGAGGTCTGTCTTGCTGGCACTGTTTTTTCTCTTGTCCTCTCACTTGCTCTCTCCGCTGAACCAAACTGACATGTTGTGAGCTGCCTTACACAGAGGTTCATGTGGCAAGGGACCAAGGGAAGTCTCTGGCCAACAGCCCAGGAATAACTGAGACCTGGCACTCAGATCACACCACCCTCAAGGAATTGTCCTGACAGTACCCTCTGGAGTAAGCTTGGAAGCTACCTACCTTCAGCCTTAAAGTAACTGTAGCTCCAGTTCACACCTTGATGGTAGCCTTGAGAGAGGCCCAGAGTCAGAGAATTCAGGCGTGCCAAGCTCAGATTCTTGACCTACAGAAACTGTGAGATGATAAATGCTGTCCTTTCAAGCCACTAAGTTTTGGGCTAATTTGTTACACAGCGATAGATAGCTAATACAACCACTTAGGTACTCTCATTACCCTAATCTGTAGCTGAGTAAACCAAGGCCCAGAATGGCTCAGGAATTTCATGCAAACTATGTAGCCAGTAAGTAGCAAAGCCAGGATTTGAACCTAGGGAGTCTGGCTCTAGAATCTTCACTCTTGACCATGATGCTATAATAATAACAATAGGGGATGAATGCAGGAATGAACAATTGGATAATTTTCTCCCTTCCCTGATTGAAGGGGCCTGTTGTTCACCCCTGAGAGTGCTCTCACTATTAACCTCATCAAATTGCACCATCAGCCCAAGACTAGCCTCTGCAAGAGTGTCTTCATCTTGGTGAAGGTGATGTTTGGGTGGAAGGGACGTGAACAAGGTATGGAAACAGACTGCACGAATTGAGAAATGATGCAATTATGTGAGCCTGGAGCAAGCTTCTAACAGATGTATCACCTTGCCCAGTCACATATATTAGAGGTAACTATTTTCTTTCTCTCTCTAAAGATTGCAATGTCCTCAAGTGAAGTATCTGGTGCTACTGATTTCTGTATCCCCAGTGCCTCACAAGGGCTTGTCATATGAAGGGTACTCCTAAAAAGGGTGCCCCTCTTAGAGGAATGAATGAGTGAATAAGTTAAAGGAAAAAAAAAGTGATGGATGGATGGATGAAATGGTTTATGATAATTAGCATATGGATATATTCAACCATGAGCTTCTTTAATATCTAATTCATACGCAAATGATCACTCTAAAACCACCAGAGGAAGGGGAAAAGGAAATGAACATTTACTGAGCACCTATTACATTCCAGGCCTTGCCTTGAAATCATGTTTAATCCCCCCAACAGTTTGATGGCACCATTTCCATTCTGCAGTGGGGAAACTGAGGCTCAGGCAGGTAACATGGGCCTGCCCAGAGCTGCAGAGTGCCCAACTTCTGAATCCACGGCTTCAGGCTCCAAAGGCCACTTGCCCGCCTGTCCTTCCACTCCTGCCTGCTGCATGAACGGCTGGGGGAGGGGAGACGGGTTCATATGTAGAAGGAGACAGTCTCATCCCGGTCTGTTGCTGACGGTAGGAGTACCACCTGGGTATTCATTCCGGCCACAAAGCCTGATGGTACAGGCACCATTCTAGGCACTGGGGGCAGCAACTCTGTTTGTGGTGCAGTTTAGGATGGAGCACTGCTCCGGGAAGACTCGACACAGGGGCCTCATCTCAGAGCATGTGACCATGATAGTGCTCACACCGAATAATCAGCTCATCTTCCCAGGATCTGAAATGGGGACCGTCTGCTCCTTATCAGCAGCACATGGCTAGCTCAAGTTCAAGTGCATGCTACAGCAACTTTCATTTTCCCTTAGGAAAAGGAAGGAAAGGGCAGGAGACCACTGTGTCTGCTGTGCGCCAGCCTCCCACACACACATTCCCACATTCAAGGCGAACTGGAGCTGGTAAATTACCATCGCCCTCAGGTTAAGGAGGAGAAAACTGACACCCAGAGAGGCACAGGGACTTGCCCCAGGTCACAGCTAGGAAGAACCCGATCTCGAATGAAATGAAAGCCATCCAGCTCTACAGCTGAGGCTCTTGGCCGCAATGCTGTGACGCCCACTGACTGCTTTGCAAAGCACTTTTACACACACACACACACACCCGACCATACCACCACTCCCACCAGTTCTGTCCAAGTAGATTGTGGCACCCCCACCAGCCACATCGCATCGTTTTTTTAACAAATTCGGGTAGAATCCTCCGTATGGCCAGAACACTCCCTATCTCAAGGAACAAAGTATCTATTCCAGACAGGAACTTGCCTCCAAGTTTTGTGTTCCAAAGACTTTGGGGGCCATGGCACGGGAGCCTGAGAGAAGCTCTAAATCAGTAGTTAATAATTCAGATATCAGTGTGGCAGGTTTATGACGTAAATGACGACTGGCAGGGGTAACAGGATTACTAGTAGTCGTTGTTTGAGCCTTCGCTGCGTTGCAACTAACGACCAGACACTGCTCTCTGCCTCTGACTTGTATTCGCCCATTCATTCCTCATAGCCACCTTGTTTTACGCATTTTAAAGTGGAGGACGTACAATGCACAGAGAGGTTAAACAACAAATCCGAAGTCACACAGCCAGTGAGGGGCAGGATCTGGACCCCAATCGTTGGGATCTAGAACCCGCACTCTTACATACTACATCCCACGATTTGTCACTCATATGAATACAGGAAGGACGCTATGGGCAGAACAGTAAAGGAACACAAACGAAGTAACTGACACCTGTCACTCGACCTCAGTGAATGAGTGGAGGTGATGGGGACTGGGGTTAATTGGAGCGTTCATGCGTCAACTAAGGGCACCCTGCCCCACCCCGGTCCATCTCCTATGCCCAAAGCCTGTAGAGGAGATGGCTTCTATGTTTCCAGAGGTCTTGCTTTTCCAGATTTGAGGGGAAATTTCCTGATTTTAATTGTTGGCGCTGAGAATACACCTGCAGGCCCCACCTGCTCGCACATTGTCCGTCTGCAACTCACCCTCAGGGACAGCAGGTCTCAGATTGCCCGGGCTCTTGCTTACCCCATCTGTCCCATCCAGCCTCCATCCCTCTCCTTCCCTCCCCTGAAACAGCCTCCCACTTCGTGTAAACTGGGAGATTACTCCCTCTTCCCTCTGACAGCCCTTCACCTATTTTGATGGTTGGGGTGATTTCTGAGCTGACATAAATCTTGTCGCCTCTAACAGGGATGCTAAGGCGGGTACCATATTCACAGACAGATGAGAGCGGCTGAGGGTCACTGCCTCTAGGGCAGCTCGGCCAGCCCTGCCGGGCCCTAAGCCTCCCCCGAGGCAGGCACAGAAGCTCTGAGCTGCAAAATTCCCCCCGGGGCCCCTGACTCCATCCGTCCCTGGGTCAGATGTCTCAACCTTATCTTCTTCCTCTTCTCCCTTGGGTCCAGGAGGTGATTCTCAGATTAACTCATTGAAATTAAGGCAAACAGGTGATACCCTTATGATCTGCATGGAGAACAGTCTAAAGAGGAATACTAATAAAGGTTACTTCCTGCTGACAGAGAAGACTGGTGAGTCTTAAATGTTTCCGTAAATTTTCCTTTTCCAATTCCTAACTTTTCTGAAAGGCTGGAGTATGATTTATATTATCGAAATAAGCTATTTTAAATTTCTGATTTTAATATAAGAATTGGAAAATACATTTCCTGCTCTGGACCAGAAGTCCTCACACTTGAACTGGCACCAGAATCACCTGGAGGACTGGTTAGAGCTCAGATTTCTGGGGCCCATCCCTAGCATTTCTGACTGTGTAGATCTGGGGAGGTGCCCAAAAGTTGTGTTTCGAGCAAGCTCCCAGGCAATGCTGATGCTGCAGATCTGAGAACCACATTCGGGAATCACCACTCAAGAGGATTCTGGATAGGCCCATGAAAGTCAAGTAGGACACTGTCTGCCTCCTGGGTCTGCCAGCCACTCCATCTCAGAATTGGAGGCCCCACGAGCTTCTCCTTTTACACGGCTCTGTGGAACAATGCTCCGAGCATAGCCCCCTGTCCACTGCCCATTCAGGCAGAACCAGGCAAGGACGTGTGTTGCAAGACCATCTCCTTGCCACCAAGGTACCCACCTTCCCAGAGCAAAAATGGAGGACAGTATGTAATTCTTGCTTCTACCATATATATAATTTCACTGCAACTTGGAGATACCTAACACGTGGTCGGTCCCTCCGTAGTCAAAAGCCGACCCATACCTGCAGGAGCTGGTGGCCCATACTTGCAGAAGTTCAAGCTACTTGAGGAGACAGAGAATCCAGGGGCAGGCCACAGAGCATCCCAGCTGCAAGCCTATAGGCGGGAATCTGAGACACAGTCTCTAAGGAGGCTTAAACCTCTCTAAGGAGGAGGCTTGATACTCACAATCACTTCATGCGGGCCACGGTCACTTCATGCGGCCCTGCCAGGAGTCAGAGGATGGTTTCTTGGGCTTATTCCTGAGAAATATACTGGTCCCAGCCGCCTTCTGATGGGGAAGGATTGTAACAACATCGCACAGCGAGAGGCACATACAGGATAGCTGTTACGTGTGCGGGCGCTGAAGTTACAACTGTACGAGTTCAAACCCCCAGCTCTGGTCATGTGACCTTGAACACGTCCCTGAACTTCCCTGGGCCTCGGCTCCTTCCTCTGTAAAACAAGTATAATAACCCGGCTATCTTAATGGATGACTGTGAAGATTCAATGAGAAACACTGTATAGAACATTTAGAAGAGTCAGTGCTTTTCAAGAGAAGGATACAAAGTTAAACTAAATAGCATGTACAGGAGAAGTACTTGTGCAGAGTTCTGGATGTAAAATGGCATGATGCTGCAATCAAGTATATTTGTAAATATCTTGCTCATTGTGATCCGGGGTCAAGAATAAAATGCCTCCAGTCGGCATAGATAGGTGAGGGTGACACGGACAGTGAGAAGGAAATGTTTTGGTTAAAAAGATATTTGAAGACACAGGCATGATGAACAGGAAAGGACTTGTAAGGGAGAGCTTTGCAGAAGACAGCGGTGGGGCTCACAGGTCCAGAGAAGGAAATGGACAAGCCTGGGGACTCAATAACTCTTGGGTATGAAATATCCCAAATCGGGAATTCACACTCCCTGTCCCGACTGTTAATATCACTGTGTGGAACGAATCTGGCCCCGGAGACAGCAGAGCGCGTCCACTCATGGATTTCATGTGTGGACTTGCCTTGCCAAGGATCCGGGATGCTGAAGTCGGTAGCCCACTCCCTCTGCCGCATCTCCTCTGAAAGGACCCAGCCTCCTGCACCCACAGGGTTGGAGTTCTCCCACGTCCAGTTCCCCAATTCCTTTCATACACAGAATACTTGGTGCGCATTGCTCTAGCAGAACTCACCATCATCTTTTATCTGTTACAATGTCTCCCATTAACCTGGAAATGTCTTTAGAACAGAGATTCTGCCCAATTCGTTTTTATGTCTCTAGGTGCTCAGCCTATTGCCTGGCGCATAGTAGCTACCTATAAATGTTTGTGGAATAAATGAGAGAAAATGAATAAATGGTTAAGTAAAATGGTATATATGGAGCATCATATAATATTATACCCTATCATCAAGATAACTGGCAACACGAAGTGATGCTGATAAGCTAATGTTACGTAAAATTACAGGAAATAAGGTGATGTGTACCCCACCATTGAACTGATGGGGAAACATCTACTTCTGGGCTGAAACTGGAAAAGGAATATTCAAGAAGCATTGCCCTGATTAATTATCCTTTACTGAGTGGCAGAACTTGAGGGATTAAGAGAACAGGCTCTGGAACAGCTTGCCTGCCATGATCAAAATCTCTCCAGCACGAGGGTGTGGGGGAAAAGGGACCTCCGTGCACTCTTGGTGGGGATGTAAACTGGTGCAGCCACTGGGGAGGTCAGTATGGAGGTTCCTTAAAAAATTAAAAATAGAGTTACCATATGATCCAGCCATCTCACCCCTGGGCATAGATCTGGAGAAAACTGTAATTTGAAAAGACATATGCACCTCAATGTTCACAGCAGCACTATTTACAATAGCCAAGGCATGAAAACAACCTAAATGCCCATCAACAGATGACTAGATAAAGACGCTGTGGTATATATATATATATACACACACACACACACATACACACACACAATGGAATACTACTCAGCCATAAAAAAGAATGAAATAATGCCATTTGCTGCAACATGGATGGACCTGGAGATTATCATATTGAGTGAAATCAGAGAGAGAAAGACAAATATCATAGATCACTTATATGTGGAATCTAAAAAAAAAAGACACAAATTCTATTTACAAACCCAAAACAGACTCACAAACATAAAAAACAAACTATGGTTATCAAAGGGGAAAGGGCAGAGGAGGGATAACTTAGGGGCTGGGGAGTAACAAACATATGTTACTATATACAAAATAGATAAACAACAAGGATCTATTCAATTTCTTGCAATAATATATAATGGAAAAGAATCTGAAAAGAAAAAAAAACACATGTGTATGTATATGAATCACTCTGCTGTATACCTGAAACTAATCTTGTAAACCAACGATGCTTTAATAAAAATTTTTTTAAAAAAACCTCACTCTACCAATTCCTGGCTGTGGGACTTTGGACAGGTATTTCAATATGCCTCAGTTTCCTCCCCAACAAAATGGGACAAAAAAATGGGTTGCTGTGAGCCGTTATATTGACTGAAATGTACTGAGCACTTAAAACAGTATTACATGGTGAGTACCCACTGCTGTATACATTTTTATGATGAGGGAATCCGGGACATTCTGTTTTTCAATATTCTTTAATCTTGTTCTGTTGAATGGTCCACTTTCAAGAGCAGTGTTAAATCCAGCCCGCAAAGCACACCAAGTCACCGCACCAGCCCCTCCCCTCCCACTAGTCAGAAGATCCCCAGCACAGCCATTCCGACTCAGCCAAAAGACCTCAGGTCTGCAGAGGACAAGGATGTCGAGCTAAAACGGAAGGACGTTTGCCTCCAGCATTACAGCACTAAATTCTTTGATGGTTCTGAGAATAAAATGCTGATGAAATCCCTACGGGAGTACATGCTATTGTGTCAGAATCACTGAAGATGTTTGGTCTGTCTGGGAACGGGAAATTCACAGGCCAGGCAGACACAGTAAAAGCAGCTCCGAGTGGGAAGTCAGAAGGGCGAGTCCCACGTCTAGCTGTACCTATAATTGGCTGAGGTTTCTTTTTTTGAAATATGGTGGGACTATTCCCAATACTCCAGGGCCATACATGCCAATATTATTCCACGGGGAAGCACTTTAGATAGTCAATCTAAGACACTAATTAAGGAAGGGGTAGAAAATCCAGAAGCTGGTGGAGAAGGTGATCCCTGCAGTATGGACATTTAGCCAGCAGGAGCATGAGGAATCCGCGCTGGTCAAGGAAAGGTAGACGTGGTCAGCCTGGCATGAAGGCTATTGCTTCACAGTTCATGAGCAAACTCTGGATGTTGAAGATTCAGGTCTCACTGCATCTCTCTGCTTGCAATTTGAGGTGTGGAGGTGATGCCAGGGTAACATCGAGTAAGGGATTTTGTATTTGTTCAGAAGTCCGCCTTTGCTTTCTATACCACACTTGATTTTTATTCCTGTTGCTACTGCTGCCCCAGAATTTCTCTCGTTTTGGTATGATGGCGCTTTCCCCCTGCATCTCAGGTGGGAGGAGGAGGAGTAATTGCAGCTGTAGTCTCAGTGTTTATGGAGTGTGTTTTGTGTGCTGGACATTGTGCTAAGTGATGGTATGCGTGTTAACTGATGTAGTCATGGCAACCCTATGAGATAGTGTGGGAGAGATTCTTAGCGTTCACCAAAGACACCTCTGCCTCTCCCAGCCTACCTGGGCTTGGTCAGCCATGCACCTTACTCTAAATGGAGCAGGACCATTGTGTGTCACTCCAGGCTGACGTGCTCGGTGTCCATCTTGCCTCTTCCATGTTTTCAAGGCTGGATTTCAGGGCTAAGGATTCCAGAGTGGTGGAGCCAAACGAGGGACACACTGGATCCCTGAGTGACTGCCTAGAGGGGAGCCATCCTGGAAACATGCGAGATCCTCATCAGTTTGTAGGAGGAAGAAATGCAGATTGCGGGTAGGCACTGACGTTTGGGCTTGATTTTTTATGGAAGCTAATTAATTACTCTGAGGAAAACAGATGGAGACTGTTGTCATGCCCACTTTACAGATGAGAACACTGAGGCAAAAAATGGTAAGTAATAAGTCTAAGGTCAAAACTCAGTGAGTGATAGAGCTGAGATTAGACCCAGCTCTCTTGAGCTCTAAAATCTGTGTTATTTCTTTTTATTTGGTCACACCCTGTTCATTTTTTTTGTAGTTCTCATCTCATTTTCCAAGATGGATATCACCTTGTACTTGTTCCAACAGTTAAAGTGATTTCTATATTAGGGACTGAAATCCACGATGTTCTACCTTTTGTCCTCCCTAGGTGTACAGGAGAGCTACCCCCACCAGAAATTATACTGAAGAGGGTATTGAGCACGTTAGAGAACTGTTTGTAATTCCCTTCTTTTTATAATCACACACTACAATCACATCTGGCTAAAGAGAGAATCAATGACCAATAACCTTGCAAACTGTCTCAAGCCTAACGAGTTTTATTTTCTAAATATCAACACTACCATGTACCTTGCAGACCTGTTTCACAGTTTACAGAGAAAATATGCCTATATAATTGGGAGCGAGGAGGTGGTATAGCAAGAAAGTTAATGGCACGAACTTTTTAAGTCAGGAAAAATGACATCGTTGTCTAACTCTTTCATTTACTCCTGTGTGACCAGACATAAGTCACATAATCAGTGCCATCAATTTATTCCTTTTTAAGAACAGAAATTTATCTCACCAGGTTGCTGTGCTAATTCAATAAAACAATGCTTTGGACTCCGAGGTTTGAATTAGAGTAAGCTGGAGTGAAAAAATCAGCATGCACAGATATATTGCCCATTCCTCTAGGTAAGAAATATAGTCTGTGTAATTATTATTCATTCTAATTTTCATTATTCCTTGCGGGCAGGAAACACAGTGGTTTCATTCTGTGGGCCCCTTGTCTTTCAAAAGTATACGACAGAGTAAGTGTTCAATGAATGTTTTGGAAAAAGAGGAAAGGATAAACCATGTGGGTATAAACCACATGAGTAGAGACAGAAGGAATAATACTACCAGAAAAGCACAGCACACCGAGATCGCACACACCAAAGACGTGATGCCCACATCATGGTTGGCTTGGGGGGCAGAAGCCTCCTCCTCCTACTCACTTCTTATCACCATTCAACATGCTCCTGGTGCCCAAGTAGACAGAATAAGAGTTTGACAGATTCTAAGATACCTACTGTGGCATATTTGCAAGTGGGTGTGGTTACCGTATATGCACTAATAGATTAGCTCAAGAGATTGGATCTTCTCTTTCTTCCAACCTTGCGGAAGACGGAAGATGCAGTCACCTGTCCCAGCGACTGTTCTGAGGCCAGTCCTCTCCTAGTTGCCCTTCTGCGTGTTAAAGTCCATATCTTGTGGACTACAGGAAGAGGCAGCAGTGGGAATGTGGAGAAAAGGACAGGCCAGACAGCTTAATTCTTTCATGTGAATTCTCAGCGGTGGATTTGAGGATTAAACCCAGTTAGCAATCCTCACCCGAGTCTCCTTGGACGAAGTTTCCTCTATTCCCTGCGGCTCCAGAGCTCCTGGGGAGGAGTGTCGGGCTGGGCAAGGGAGTTAACACATCTCTGATTTTTAACATTTTATTTATTTTGTTTGTGTTATTTTTTAACATTTATTATCTCATTTTCAACTCCCAAATGACAATGTTACTGAAGGGGTCCCTTTTATAATACCTGGAGGCTTCAGCGCTGATAGACAACATCCCTGGGCCAAGATCACAGGACATGTCTGTAGCCAAGGGGAGCATGGGACTCAGATCTTCAGAATTCACCTCAAACAACTCAAAGCACAATTCTCCCAGGGTTTTTTCTAATAGTCTAATAGACCCTGGGGCATATTTTTTTTTTTTAAGAATTCAAAACAATTTTTTGAAGTATAGTTGATTTACAGTGTTGTGCTAGTTTCTGGTGTACAGCACCATTGTACACATATATATATATTCTTTTCCATATTCTCTTTCATTATAGGTTATTACAAGCTATTGAATATAGTTCCCTGTGCTACACAGTAGGTTCTTATTGTTTATCTACTTTATATTCAGTAGTTTGTATCTGCTAATCCCAAACTTCTAATTTATCCCCCAACCATAAGTTTGTTTTCTATGTCTGTAAGTCTGTTTTTCTTTTGTAAATAAGTTCATTTGTGTAATTTTTTAAGATTCCACATATAAGTGATATCATGTAATATTTGTCTTTGACTTACTTCACTTAGTATGATAATCTCTAGGTCCATCCATGTTGCTGCAAAAGCATTATTTCATTCTTTCTTATGGCTGAGTAATATTCCATTTCATTCATATATATATATATAATATATATATATTATATATATATATAATATATATATACACACAAACACATATACACACACACACACACACATACATACATACACCACATCTTCTTTATCCAATCATCTGTCGATGAACATCTGGGTTGCTTCCATATCTTGGCTATTGTAAACAGTGCTGCTATGAACATTGGGGTGCACGTATCTTTTTGAATTAGAGTTTTCTCCAAATACATGCCCAGGAGTGGGATTGCTGGATCATATGGTACATGGGACCTATTCTAATAGTCTTCTGGACCAGAGAACGAGAGCTCCCCTCATTTATTTTATTTAGAAGAAACATAGTGCCTGGGAAACAACAATGACCATGAATCGCACAGAGTCACATCGGAGCTGGGTGGAGCCCCAGTATTGTATGTTTTCCACTCTCCATCATGTTGCTTATTTTTTAAGGTCCTCGCTCCCCCTCCCCAGACAGGAGCCCTGTCTCTGGGTTCTCACAATAGATTCTATTTTCAAAGATGGCAGCAGCCACAGTGCCTGTTCTGTGGGCTCTTCGGCAACGTGATCTTGTCACTTCCCCACCAAGAGATGGAGCCCACTGATTTGCCCCTTGACTTGCAGCTGGCCCTCTGACCGACTGCTCTGACCCACAGAACGTGGCAGAAGTGACATTCTGAAACATCTGCACTTGGATGTTAAGAAGGCCTGCCAGCTTCTGCTTTTGTGCTTCGGGGGAAGTCAGCCACGGTGTAAGAGGCCTGACGACCCTGAGATCGCGGTGCTAGGAGAAACCAAGGCCAGCCACGTGGAAGGGCGCCATCCTGCTCGAGCCCCATTCCCACCAAGAGCCAGCACTGGTTTCCCAGCCTTGTGAGTGAGACCATCGCAGAAGCAGATCCTCCAGCCGCAATGAGCCCGCTCAGCTGATGCCACGTACATCAAAGTCTCCCTAACCATACTCTGCTCAATTTGCAGAAACAAAAATATGATGGTTATCATTTAAGCCACTTAATGTGGAGGTGGTTTGTTATGCAGCGAAAATAACCACAAGTCCCCAGGGCATCTGCCCCATCAGAGCAGTTATTCTACTGAACATTGATTATCATCTCATCATTCATCTGCCTCCCCAGGGCTTGTTCCCCGTGGAGGACCCAGAGTCCAGAACAGTACCCGGCACGTAGAAGGAGTGCAAAGAATCCTTGCCGAAGAGAGTGGGCTGTGAATATGAACAAGCCTCTGCGCTGTCTAGCCTGCGGCAGACACACTTGCAATGACCCTGCCTGGCTGTACCGCGAAATGGGACCCCCTGTAAAGGGTCCACCCATCTGTCTCCACGTCTCCCTGCATCTCAGAATTCCCAGCTGCTCCCAGGAAACACTGAACTTAGCCAAATGACACGCTTCCTTCCTTCACGCTGCTGTGTTGCAATATAAAGTGCTTGTGTTAAGAGGGCCGTGGAAGGTTCGCTCATTTTTCATCTGCTACATGGCTGCAGATAAAATTTAATTAAACAGATCCCTGCAGTCATGTGCCCACTGCCCCGGATCAAGTCAATTATTTTCCTTTCCTGCTCTTTACTGGAGAAGATGCAGGGGCAGGGGTTTAAGCTACTGATGTGCTGTGTGACTGAGATACAGGAGGGCTTCTCTTCAAAAGAGGAGTCACAGGGTCCATGGAAGGGCCAGATCTGGCCACAGAATATTCCAGACCCTCATTCTCTGACCTCCTCCTGTCCTTGCCTCTACTACCCAGCTCTGGACTCTGATGGTCTCTCTACTGAAATATTGTCATAGCCTCCTTGTTGTCAGTTTCACCCAGATTCAACATCAAACTCACACTTAAATCAGAACCCCCTCACCCTTTTTTTTTTTTAAAGACACACAAATCTAATCACAGCATCTCTTACTCCTGGAAGGCAACCACAGGAAATTAAAGTCTTTACTATTCCAACCTTACCACTTCCCTTTGCTTCATGTGTAGCCTAAGCTAACAGGGCTGGGAGTGAGGGCAACGGACCTAGTTTTGGCCAGTAAGACTTGGTGGTTTCACTCCATGAAAAAAGACACAGAGGGGAGACCTGCCTCTTCTTTATGCCGTGAGCACGGCTGTGTGAGAATGGGATGCTCAGACGTGGGGCAGGCATCAAATGGTCTAAGGCAACAATCCAACTTCCCAGGGGAAGGCAGAGTGGAAACTCAGGCAGGACTACAGTACTTGATGACACTTCTCAGTCACTTCTCAGTCCCAGCTTGGCGTAAGACAATTAAGTATCTTTGGTGTCCATGCCTCCAACTACATTGTTGCTATGAAACTTCCATGACTACTACTGATAGTAACACACTTACAGAATGAATTATGGAATGAATTACGCAGCCAAAGGAAACTGGATACCATATTGACTTAGGTCAACCAAGTTTTATCACATGGTCTGACCTCCCAGAAATGGTGCCATTTTCCCCTGAACAAGAGTCTATAAACATGGAGAAAAGAACAACCCTTTGGGTAGGCTACCAACAATCTGCCATAGCCTTAAAATAGCAATAGGATTTTGCCAACAACAGTAGAGAAGAGAAGGTGTCTAGGCAGAGGCATCGGTACGCAGGAAGGCATGGGGGTGTGTGAAGAATGGGGAAAGGCTTAGCGCTTGTACGAGCTCAGGCAGGTTATCGCTTTCCTAACTCCTCCAGGTGAACTTAGTCACTCGTCCCTCTATCCAACACCTTAAAAAGGTACATACGTCATTGTAATATAATTGAGTCTACTTTCCCCAAGACACTGCCAACTACAGTACCACGTCTTAAGTTATCTTATTCATGTTAGTATCATCTTCCACCATCCAGCGCCTCAAACACACCAATCACGCCAATAAATGCTTGTTGAATAAATACACGAATGACATTATCTCATTAGAAGTGCCCTGGGAGTGAAATAAATCAGACAGAGAAAGACAAACACCGTATGTTCTTTGCTTATATGTGGAATCTGGAAACAAAACAAAACCACCACCAAACTCGTAGAGAAAGAGATCAGACTTGTGGTTACCAGCTGAGGGGATGGGAAGAGGGGAAACTGGAGGGAGGTAGTCAAAAGGTACAAACTTCTGGTTATAAGATCCATAAGTACTAGGGATGTAATATACAGCATGATGCTTAGAGTTAACGTTGCCGTCTGTTACATAGGAAGGTTGTTAACGTACCATCTACTAAGAATTCTCACACCAAGGAGAAATTTTTTCTTTTCTTTTCATTGTATCTATGTGAGATGCTGGATGTTAACCAAACCTACTTGCAGTAATCATTTCATAACATGTGTAAATCATCATGCTGTACATCTGAAATTTATACACTGACGCGTGTTAATTATTTCTTAATAAAACTGGGGGAGAAAAAGAAGTTCTTTGGAAGTAAATCTGCCACTAGACAGCCCATGGCCAAACTCTCAGAGCCCAGGGACTGGAGTGATGCCCACACTGGAGATAAATACACTTTGCACACTCATCTATTTACGGAGCCACTGTGAAGATTCCTAGCTGGGAAATGCGTTGTACATGCTAACAGTAAAGGTGATTGCTTAAAACTCTAGACTTGTATGGGCTTCCCAGGGACAAACTATCAGTGGATGAACACTTGCACTAAGGAAGAAAGGATGCTTGCCCACTGTGAACTGGAAACCCATACTGAGGGCGATTAAGGCAGAGATGAGGTTCATTATCCCTTTAGGACCTTTCTCAGAGCCTGTCATGTCGAGTCTCCGAGCCCAGCTCCATAAACCTCTACAACATCCTTGATCATTTGCCAACCAGCCTCTGTTTGAACACCTTTAGGGTAAATGCTCCTGTGCTGGGGGCCAAGAGTACCTACAAGGTTATCTGGTCACAGGTTCAATGGCTCAGCAAAAGGAGCTTTGAGTGGCAAGGGAGGGAAGGAGGAGGCTTTCCAGAGATGCCTCGTTCCGAGTCCCACTCATGGACCACCGTTCCCTGGCCTGGCCTTGGCCTTGACAGAGTTTCCAGGACAAGAGCTGCTCCTGTCCTTTGCTACAAGCCTCTGACTCAGCTCCTCACGTTGACTTTTTCTGAAAATGACCTATTTCACAAGCACATTCACTGCTTCATCCCATCCCAGGTCTCTGTCTTTGCCAAGACTCAGGCTCTTGGGCATTTTTACGTCAATCCTTCATAGAATAGGATTTCGCTTTTCACCATGACACAGAGGTTAAGAGCGGAGGAGCTGGAAATAGATTAATAAGGGTTCAAATCTTGGCTTTTTCTTTATTTTTTCTCGTTTATTCATCCATTAAATACATATTTTCTGATTGCTTGCCGTGTATCAAACAGTCTACTAGGTGTCAGGCAATGAACAGGCCATAAAAGACCATAAAACTTACCTTTGTGTATGTGTGTGGGGGGTGGGGCTGGGTATATCAATAAGTAGATCCGAATATCATGTTTAATATATGCTGGTTATCTTTATTACCACCACCACCACCACTACCATCACCATCATTTGGAATTAGGTTTGGCTGTGAGTGACAGAAAATCCAACAATGGCTTAAACAAATCTATTAGATTTTTTTTTTTTTTTCATTTGACCTAAACTCTAGAGGTAAGCTGTCCAAGCCTGGTGTGATGGCCCCACAGTCAGCAGGGACACCAAAAACCTTCTTTCACTTTGCTTACCATGCTGGACCTCTTGGTCTAGAGCACATGGTAGCAGTGCCTCTATATCCCTTTAAGTCT
Source organism: Camelus dromedarius (assembly GCF_036321535.1). Lineage (NCBI taxonomy): Eukaryota > Metazoa > Chordata > Mammalia > Artiodactyla > Camelidae > Camelus > Camelus dromedarius. The sequence continues at coordinate 19,651,354 of NC_087459.1, read as the reverse complement.
TCACCATTCCAAACACAGACTCTCTGCCCCCTTCTCTAGCCAAACACTTGCGGATGAAAACCTGACAGTGCTAGGGAAGTAATGCTTCCCAAGAGCATCCTTCAGCCAATGACAGACAGGTGTTGGGGTATAAATACCCCAGCTCCCCCACCTTTCAAGCAAAATGCCTCTGAAGCATGTGCTACATGATTTCCCAGAGTTCCCCAGCAGGATGGATCTGCCATAATTTCTTCATTAACACACCCTATACTAGCTTCCTTCCCCTCTCCTCTCACTTCCCCATCTCCTATCAGTGCTTTCTGGGATCACCTGCCATGTAAATAACTTGCTCTCAGATCTCTGAGAGTCCACTCTTCTGAGAGAACCTAATCTATGGTATGACTTAAAATGGCCACTTATGCTCCACCCGTCTAATCCACATTCCAGCCAGCAGGAAGGAGGAAGCACTGAAAAGAGGTGAGCCCCTTCCTTTAAAGAACATTTCTTGGTAATTTCATAGGATATCTCTGCTTACACCCCATCAACCAGAACTTACATAGCTTCATTGGGTAATGAAGGAAGCTGGGAGGTTTAGTTCTTATTCTGAGTGGTTGTATGTCTTGTGCAACCAGGCATTCTATCATTAAAGAAGGGGAAAATGGCTTTAATGAGCCAGCTTGTCAATGTCCAGGGGATGTGACAGGCAGAGCCTCGTGGTGAAGGCTGAGGATCCATGAGCAGATGTTTGGGTTCCTGATCAACCATAAATAGCATTTCACAAAGTTCCTCTCTGGCAGCCCCCTGAGCCATCACACCTTGGTGCCTGCCTCCCCACCTGCTCTCCAGCACAGTCTAAGTATAACTTACTCGATCTCTCCAATCCTGGGAGAAAAGCCAGGACTTAGCTACATCAAACCATGCCAGGATGCAATTTGTATATTAAAATCATTCAAGCTGGCTTTTCCTTCACCTTAATTTTAGATTAAATAACAAGTGGCACACAAGACACCCCCCCCCCAGCCCTCAAAGGCTTAGATGTCTTAGATGACTCAGAGAGAGGCATGACAGGTGCATTAAAAAGACGCAAGATGACGGTGGCCAATGACAAATGAGTGGTCCCGGGGTGAAAGCCACAGGGGGAAGCTCTACAGACACTGCAAAGCCCTGGAATATCTGTGCTGCAGGGAAATGGAGAAATTTAAGAAACCACCCACTGCATGCTGACTGCACGCAGCAATGCACTATCTGAAGACACCTAAATGTCACAACCACTCTATGAGGTAGGTTTCTTCTACCGGCACTATTTTAAAGATGAGAAGCTAAGGCTTTGATAGAATAACTTGTCCTCAGTCACACAGCCAGTAAGAAAGACACTGAGAATAAAATTTTTTAAATGTGAATAATCATAATGGTAATAATACACATTTTAGCTCTTTTTTATGTGCCAAGCGCTGGGCTGGGTGCCTGTCATGCTTATGCAATTTAAGCTTCACAACAGCCCTTCAGATTATTATATCCATTTTAAAAAATAAGAAACTGAGACTGAGAGAGATTTATAAGCTTGAAAAGAGTGACACCAGGACTTAAGAGACCATCTTGTCCAACTGCCAATCAGATGTCTGAATCCCCTTTAAGGAAGCGTTTACCTGTTGTCTAAAATGGCCAACGTCAGAGTCTCTTAGACTCATTCATTCCTTTCCTGGAGGAAGCCAGTTGGACAGTCGCTGTTTCTGACATCCTAGACTGTGAGCCCCCATGGGAAGGACCATTTCTTATACTGAATAGCCCACCCAAAAGTTTGCCCTAGGACAGAGCTTGGAGAACTTGGAGAAGGATCAGAGAGTAACTATTTTCACCTTTACCACCTACATCGTCTCTGTCATGACTACTTAACTCCATCATTGTAGCTCAAATGTCGCCAACAACACGTGAACAAATGGGCATGGCTATGCTCGAAGAAAACTTCATTCATGAACACTGAAGTTGGAATGTCATAAGATTTTCATGTATCGCAAAATAGTATTCTCCTTTTGATTTTTCCCCCCAGCCATTTAGAAACGTAAAAAGCAATACTAGCCTGTGGGCAACACAAAATCAGGCAGCAGCCCAGACTTGACTCATGGGCTTGCCAACCTCTGGCTTAGGATCCAGAAAACTATCTGGACAGAAGTGGGACAAAGGAGCCCTGGTCTTCCTCCCTATACTTAAAAAAGGCACTAAGACAGATGACAGTGCATTTGCTTTTCTGATAAAGTGGTAAATGATTAGAGAACTGGGGTATAGTTTGGGGCCAGCCTACCTCAATTTCAAGGGCTAACCTTGAGGTTTGCCTGCTTTCTGAAGACTAGAATGGAAAGTCGAACCCCTATAATAAAAGCCTATAGAGCCTCACTAAGGAGGTTAACGTTTTTTTTAAATCGCCTTTTGGGTGCGTAGTACCATGTGATAGTTCCTGAGATTAGTATGCTAGTGTTTTTTCTTTTTTTAAATCCCTAAATCTTTTTTTTAATTGAAGTATAGTTGATACATAAATTACAGGTGTACAATATAGTGATTCACAATTTTTAAAGGTTATAATCCATTTATAGTTATTCAAAATATTTGCTATATTCCCCATGCTGTGCAATTTATCCCTGTAGCTTATTTAATTAATTTGCTTACTTAATTTTTTTTATTGATGTATAGTCGGTTTACAGTGTTGTGTTAATTTCTGATGCATAGCACAGTGATTCAGTTATGCATGTATATATGTATTCCTTTTCATATTCTTTTTCATTATAAGCTATTACAAGGTATTGAATATAGTTCCCTCTGCTATACAGTAGGACCTGATTATTTATTTTATATAGAGAGTATCTGTAAATCTCGAACTCTCATTTATCCCTCCATCCTCCTCTTCCCCTCTGGTAACTACAAGTTTGTTTTCTATGTCTGTGAGTCTGTTCCCGTTTTGCAAATAAGTTCATTTGTCTCATTTTTTTTTTTAAGATTCTACATATAAGTGACATCATATGCTGTTTTTCTTTCTCTTGTGTGCTAGTGTCTTATTGCCTTATATTGCCATCAGGAATGAGGAAAGTATTATCCGTATTTCATAGATAAGGAAACCAAAACTCAGAGAGGTTAAGTGACTTGCTCAGTATCACCCAGCTGACAGTAGGAATTCCCATCCAGGGTTGCCTGACACCAGTTTCTTGCACTGCAAATCCTGCACTGGGTGAGCAGAGAATTGAGCCACAGTCAGCTTCCCTCTGGAAAGATTGGCAGTGGCTTCAAGCTGGTCTGCAGCAAATCCATTGCTTCAGGCTTGATCCAGGAATATCCACTGCTGACAGCTGTCTCTAATCTAACTCCCCTCTTAGCTTCCAGTCCTACCCAGCAGCAAGTGATGCTGGAAGGCCTATGCCCTGGTGGCAGGTGAGGATCAACCCTACAGAAGGAGGGATTAATTAGAAGACTCAGTGGGGTGCACCTGCACAGAATCCATGCTTCCTACAAAAACAGCTTGTGCTAGGAGTCCACGTGCTGCTCAGGATGAGGAGTACCTGGTAGGGTAGGGGCAGAGGAGTTGATCCATGGGCAGTGTTTTCAATAATAATGACAAGAGTGATCAAAGCTGGCATCATAAAAGGACCTTTCCTCACACTGGGCTTGGGTCAAGAGGCATCACAAATGTTATTTTACTTAATTCTCAAGACAACTCCAGGAGGTGGGTTTTACCACACTTATGTGCAGATGGAGGGACTGAAGCTCAGCTGATCAATGCATCAAGCTGAGAAAGTATGTTGAACTGTAAAGTCCATGCTCTTCTACCTGCTGGGCTCAGGAATGCAGCTCCAAGGTGTCAAACTGGACCTTTATCCTCCTTTGGCTTGCAGTGGCTCAACAGCAATTGACCCAGATATGTCTGAAATGACCCAACAGAACTGGTTTAAAAATAAACATTTCAAGGAGGGGAGGGTAAGATAGGGGTATGGGATTAAGAGATACAAACTACTGTGTATGAAATAGATAAGCAACGAGGATATATTGTACAGAACAGGGAAACATGGTCGTTATTTTGTAATAACTTTAAATGGAGTATAATCTATAAAACTTCTGAACCACTGTGCTGTACACCTGAAACTATTATAGATTGTATATCAACTATACTTCAATAAAACTTTTAAAAGCATCTACGTAGGAAATTTCTTAAAAATGAATATCTCGGGCAAAGAGTAAGTCAAATCCATATGGCATTAAACAAGAAATTTGACAGTCATCATCCATCCATTTGTTTATTCATCTGGTCATCATCCATCCATCCAAACACCTGTCCAACTATCCGATTAATCAATCATTCATTTAAACATATAATCAATATTGCCTGGGTGTCCCCTATTAGTCAGGGGACTACCTTTAAAGAGAGAAAGTTAAAAAAGGAATAAGTCCACTCACAGTGGTTAACAGTTTAAAGAGGTCGCATTTCTCAGTGTGTCAATGGGAGTAAGTTGTGGGAAAGAAGAGCAGACGAAGACCCTTGGAAAAGGGACACTCAAGGCCAGGGAGTCAGATGGGTCATCTACCTGGACACGAATGAATTTGTGTTCCTTGATTACTTCCATCTCTTTTTCCTCCAGCCCACTGCGTTCATTGGTGTCAAAACTATCATTCCTTAAAAGATCGGAATTTGGATCAGCGAACAGATGTCACAAGTTGGTAAAACAAAGGTACTTGGTGAAGTTGTGAAGAATTCTTAACCTGGATTGTCCTGTGAAGGGATATGCACCGGAAGGCACTGGGCTCCTTGGGGGTACTCAAGGAGACCCTGATGACCACCATCCCTGTGTGCAAGAGTTGCTCCCTGACCAACCTTGGGTCAGGGACCATTTTGACAAGGCCCAACCTCGGGCTCAATCCTTGGCTCATTTAGTCCACTTTTAGCAAGAATCCTGCTGACTCAGTTCAGCCAAAATAGCGCTTACCCCGATGTTTCCTCTAGTGATTTTCCAGGCACTGACCCCTCACCTTGATTCTTGGCTATAAATCCCTACTTGTCTTTTGTATTTGGACTGGAGCCGAGTTCTATACTGAAGGCTCTTCCCCTGTTGCAACGAACCCTGAATAAAATCACCTTTCACCACTTTAACTTCTGTCTGGCTCTGGTTTGCTCTGACACATGGATGCTGTAGAAGGAACGTCCACATGGAAAAGATTTCTGTATTTCCTCAAAAACAACTCACTAGAGGATACCTGCTCTGAGAAGCAGTGTATCCTAGTGGCCGTGAGTCACAGGGAGTAAAAAACACCATCTGGACATGTAAAGTCTTTGGGCTGATAGTCAATTCAATACTCTCATCCTCAGATTCCAGCTTTTATTAACTGGCAAGGTATGAAATCCTTCTCTGCTTCAGTTCCCTTATGTGTAAAATAATGGCATCACTGCAGAAAGATGTGAGGATCAAATCGGGAGATGAGTACCTACCAGAGGAACTGACACTGCAAGCGCTCGATAGATACTAGCAACGGTGATTATTGCTGCTAATGGTAACTAGTCATGTAACCAGTAGCGGTCATCAGTACTGGGTGTGGGAAGATGAAGGCATATAGCCTTCGAGTCAGAGAACATTTATGGAGCACCTGCAATTTTACACAATCCCTAAACTCAAGAATCAATACAAGTAATTAGAGCAAAGGGGTACAGAGTGATCAGTGTTGTGGGAAGGCAGCGGAGAAGAAATTATTTCCAGCTTGGGGCATAGCAGGGCTTCAAAGGATGAGGTCATATTTGGGATCATGGCCCAACTAGAATTTATCCACTAGGAGGGGTCTGGAGGGCATGTCAAGGGGCGAGCTCAGCACACACACGCAAAGACCCACTGGCACACCCCGTTTCAAAGCTAACACCTGCCACCACCCTTTTCCCACAAACCTAAAACCCCAAATGCTCTGAAAACCAACATGTTTTCGTAACTAATTTTTGTGACAAACCTGAGCGGATCTCATATAAGTGTTTATACTTTTTATTTTTCCATTTTGGTAATGTTTCATGGCAGAATAGTCAAGACTTTGGTTATAGGTTGTTACCCCAGAACCCATAGGGGATGCTCTGTATTAATACGGTGTGTGTATCACATTGTCTTCCGTTGAAATAATTCTAAATTTCAAAACATGTCTGATTTTGAATAAGGGGATGTGAACTTTTATTAAAACTTCCTAATATTTATTGAGCACTTATTATATCCAAGCATTTCTCTAAGCACTTAACCAAGTTAATCCTCTTGATGTAGGGAGGTATTATTATTATTATTATTATTATTATTATTATTATTATTATTATTATTATTATTATCATCACAGATGAGATACATGATGTACAAGGAGGTTATTAACTTGCCTAGACTCACAAAGCTAGGAAGTTTTAAAGCCAGGATTCAAAGTCACAATGTCTTGACTCAAAAACTTTATTCTTTTTTTTTTTTGAGGCAGGTGTAGGGAGATTTGTGTGTGTGTGTGTGTGTTTTTAATACTATCCTTAGCCACTTCTGCATCCTATAATTAAGTAAGAGCAAGTGCAGCTGATTGTATCATTTACTCACAATTCTTCCATCCTTCCTTCTCTCTCCTCTCTTTCCATACCTTCCCCTTTAGAGAAGGACTACACTTCCCACTGCATTGATGTTGGCTTGCTTTAGCCAAGAAATGGTGTAGAAAGTGACATGAGCAGAGACTTTCAATGTGCTTTTGTGGTTTGGCTTGGCCTCTCATATGCTTGTGATTTATTACGGACAAAGCATGATCCAAGTAGCTGGATGCATCTCAGAATGACAGACAAGTAGACCAACCCTGAACCCAGTCCAGAACTTGAAGCAGAGCCGCCTCTGCCAAATCACAGACTTATGAAGGAGAAAGAAAAAATAAAATAAAATAAAAATAAAACCCAAAAAACAAAAACCAAAACCCCCACAACTGCTCATTGTTGTAAGTCACTGAGATTTGGGGATTGTTTGTTACCTAGCATTAGCATAGCAATAGCTGACTCATTTGAATTGCTGAGCATGAGGTGGGTAAGGGAGCATTTCCTGAGATGAGGATTTAAAGCTGACACTAGCCATAATGGAAAGTATCCTAAAAAAATGTTAAAGATTTTGAATTCTATCCCAAAAGCAATGGGGAGTCTTCAACTGCTTCCATGCACAGGCATAAAATGATATGACTTCTATCATCCACACTGCAACAGAGTTATTTCTTGAAAACACAAAGTGAGTCACTACATCCATCCCCCATCACCACACATACACTCAATACATGTTAACAGCTTTCTACTGGTCTTAGGCTAAAACCCCAAATTGTTAACATAACCCAGCGTCCTTCTGTCTGACCCCTGCTCAGCTCCCCAGTGTCTTTTACCATGCTTCCCCTCTCACTCTGCTCCAACCCCACCAGACTTCTTTCAGTTTCTTGAATGTGCACCATTCCTTTTCACCACAGGACCTTTGCATATGCTTTGCTTGCTGCTAGAAAAGCTCTTTCACTGACTCTTTGCACTTAACTCTCTGTTTAATTGTCCCTTTCTTCTCAAAGCCTTTCCTGAGCTCTTTGGTAAGTCAATTTCCCCAGTTATATGTGCTCTGAGCATCACATGTCTCTCTTTTATTTAACTTATCACAGGTTTAGTTTCATGTTTGTTCATAAAATTTGATTACTGTCCGTCTCGACCACTAAATAGTCAACTTCCTGGAAGCAGCTACAGGGTCTTTTTCTCCCCCTTTATCTTCGTATCCCCAGGATTAGTACACTTCCTGATACGTGGCTGGTGCTCAGTAAATTTTGTTGGATAAAAGAATGCTGTCGGCTGACAGCTTAGGCAGCAGTGAGGACAATGGATTCTTTTGGCTGCCGAAAGCACACAAGAACAGAACTAATCCTTCTTCCTTACATCACCCCTCTCGGCTCCCACTTGCTTTCTCTGAGACTTTGCCAAGACAGATCTCTTACAAAGCAAGAGTGTGGTGGGACTGCGTTATCAATCTGTTATCACCAACCGGGAAATATGACCTCAGTGCAGTGCAATATGGTCCATATACCTGGCAGGTGTTCATCCCCTGTCTCTCAACATCACACCGAAATTTTACAATCCAAAAGACCCCCGTAATTGGAGGAGGATGAAACATCTGGATGTTGCAAACTCTCTCGACAGGTTGTCTATATCATCACCTTCAAAATCGATGCACAAGAAATGAGGGTTTCTCAGACAGCAGAAATAGTGGCTGGCAGAGGAACGAGCTGTTTAAGTTCCCCTGATCGCCACCTCCCGGGTATTAAGCAAAGACCATCTGGATTTCCTTTGGGAGTGACTGGGAATCTGGGATCTGGAAATTGAAGAGGCTCTGGGTAGAACGGAATGATGACTTCATTTCAAATGTGTCTGTGCTAGGGAAAAGGACATCCCTGTCACTCACATAATATTTGTGAAATAAATAAATGACTTCAGTAAATAATTAATCAAGACTCCAGCATCATTTTGACCATAAGATGGAAGTCAGTGTCTGAAGAAAGGTCAAGTGAAGGGTAGTTAAGTGGGAGCAAGAAGGCAACGCGGAGAAGCTAGAGACTGGAACACGAGCCGCAGGCAAAGTAGAGCAGGGGGAACTATGACCTAAACTGACTATGATTCAAAAATCAACCGCGAGGGCACCAAAGAGAGAATAAATCTTAGAGACTATAAAAATCCAACTGCTGATATCCAATGTCGGTGAGGACCTAGCGGGAGTAGAAATTGCCTTGATTCCTTTGGAAGGCACTTTGGCATTATATTTAAAAAACTGAGACGCATATATACTTCATGTACAATTCTTCTCCTCAGTGTATTCCTAGAGAAACACTCATCCAAGCGCCAGAGAAGGCAGATGATGGGACGTTCACTGCAATGCGTTCATCACAGCAGAAAACTGGGAACAACCCAGCTACCCAGTACTAGAGGACTGATTAAACAAAGCCGTCTATGTAGCCAGCTATGGGATACTAAGCAACAATGGGAAAGATCTTCATATGTGTAAACACGTCCAAAATATATTGTAAGCAAGTTGTCAAATGCTGTAGCGAGCATGTTATAGTGATCTTAAACACACATATTTAAAATAATAACATTGTATACTGTGCATTTTTTGCTGACATATATATGTGTGTAATTGTGAAGCGGGTGGCTCAGTGGGTTACACCCCAGATGGTCAACAGTAGTGGGGTGGGGACTGGAATTGGGTGTGGAGGGGGGTCATGGAGATCTTGGCACTGTCTACATTACTCTGTTCATTTCACAAGGGATAACAGAGCCAGACTTAACTAGTGAAATTAAACTTAAAAAAACAGAACAAAACAAAAGAAAAAAGACCCAAGTTGTTCAAAAGCATGAACGCATAACAAAGAAACTAAAGAACTGAACTGAGTGAAATTACACTTGAAACTGCAGCCAGGAGAGAGGGCAGGTTGCTCAGAATGAGACGGAGGTTTCTTGATGCCTGGATGTGGTTCTGAGGGCTTTTATTGACGGCTGGTCTCTCTGTGGACATTCTCAGCCCTGTGTTACCTCCGGGTACCAAGGAACTTCTGACAAATGTGGAAAAGGAGGCTGTTTCATTATGGATCAGCAACTTGGGAGACGGGGGGTGTGGAGAAAAGTAGCAACGAGGAACAGGAAAATCATCACATCTCTCAGATACAGAAAGGTTCCCCAGGCACCACTGCCAACATCGGGCTTATTTAAAGTTTTTACAAATCATCTTAAAGGGATTATGGTTAAATATCGAAATGTACAAAGTACATTTAAACTTTGGTGTAGGAAAATGCCAAGCAGATAAGGATAAACAAACCACAGGGCAGAAACGACCACAGGTCTGACCCAGTCTAAGAATTCTTACATCTCACCACATCGTTGTGGAGGATTAAATACGATTGCTCAGGAACGCCCTTGGAAAATTGCACAACGGTACACAAACGTTGTTTATTACTCTGATTATGACATAGCTGGTTTTACATCAGAATTTGGTAACAGAGCTAGAACAGAATCCATAGTGGAATTTGGTCTTCCATTCAGCTATCCACTCCGACTGCGCTCTATAAGAATGACTTTGCCTTTACAGGGAATCAGCCTCTGGTTTTTTGTTTTTGTTTTTTGTCTGTTTTGTTTTTCAAATAGAAGTACTATATCCAAACTTAGAAGTTGGAGAAGTACAACAGAAAAAAACAAAAACAAAAACAAAAACAACAACAAAAAAAAAACGCTACCCGTAGTCTCAATAGCCCCAAAATGTCACCCAATATTTCCTGTATGAGTAACTGAATAAATGAAAGAATGAATCCACTTGTATTGTTCATTTGCTGCCTTTCCGTTCAGTCTTTCCTCGTTAAGCAGGCTTTACGTAGTGGGAAGTGCAGAGAGCCCTGCATTTTTATAGCCTGCATTTTCCACTGATAACACAAACAGCTCCTTCTGTTGCTCCATAGTCTTCAGAAGTGTGCAATCTTTCCTGGATTGGATGTATTTAATCCAGCCTCCATGCGGGAACAGTTGTCACAGCCTCCACACCCTTTTCCAGGGGATATCTTTGTACAAAGTTTTCCATTCTTTTGCCACCTGATGCCCAAGAACGTCTCAGGGCTAGGGAGGTCTATTCAACATCTTGTAAAAACCCATGATGAAAAATAACCTGAAGAAAATAGAACTGAATCGCTTTGCCGCACACTTGAAACTAAGGCACTATTGTAAATCAACTATACTTCAATTAAAAAAAAAAAAGAAAAAAGAAAAAGAGAAAGTATGTCCAAGTGGCTAAAATATGGTTGATGGCTGGTGGCTGGCAGGGTCCCCATGGTACAGACTTGACTATTAGTGTTCACAGGTACAGTTATTGTTACCATTTTGTGTTAATGAAGGGGGATTGTCTTCTGAACTGCTTGGTTTATTTCCTTCATTTTTAAGCTCAAGAAAGAAAACACATCTCCAGGTGCTGCAGAGTTTACTGTAAAAAGGAGACAGGGCAGAGAACACACAGTACCGTAAATTTCAATATAAAATCGCATCCACGGAAATAATTCTATGGAGAGACAGATGATTTCAAAGAATAAGTCAGCCCGGAGTGATGAAAGCTTTTTCAGTTCTCTTTCAGAAAGGGTATGGAATAGCAGATGACCCTCCTCCCCGAGGCTGTCAAGAGCAGGCAGATACAGTAAGACATGTGATTACAACCCTGTGAGACTAACTGCCCCCAAAGCAGACAGAATGCATCCGTTTGTTCTTGACTTCCTTCTTCCAAGAATTCTGTTATTGGCCAGAGTTTTCAAGACCCACTTTGTATTGTTCACTTTGTGATGGAAACTCGATCAGCTCCTGTTTCTCCTCCCCCTGGTCCCCAGGTTCTGGCCCCAGGTCCTTTACTATTACTGAGTTCTGGAGCCCATCAATTGGAACAGCCCCGACTACCTAAGACTTGCTGCCAAGTAATTCTGGGACCAAGTGACACAGGGGGATTCTATTCATCCCCTGAATTCTCTCAGCCCCTACACTAAATGGGCTAATGTCACCCTACGGACCACGCCGCCATTCATTTGTTGATTCAGAGTCATTTCAGCAGATACTGACTGAACACCCATCATGAGCCACACACAGTCATAGCTCTGAAAATAACTGCGAGAACAAAGATCCCGCCCTCATGGAACTCCATTCTAGCGCTGGGAGATGGATAATAAAGGAGTGAATCCAGAAACAACGCAAGGACGAAAATGCTGTGAGGACATAAAACAGGGTATTGGGTTGCAAGTAACTGGGGTTGGAGGGAGAATGTTCTGGTCTGGATGGTCAGGGAAAGGGATCTCTGAGAAGCTAAGATCTGAGATGAGACCTCCCCAAGCAAGAGCCAGCCAAGCGAAAATCTAAAGTAAGTGTGTCCCGGGCAGAAGAACGGCAAAAGAGAGGCCCCAGAGAGGAAATGAAGTAGATGGGGTCAAAGAACAGCAAAGAAGCCCCTGGTGGGTTTTTCTGGTTGAAGTTCAAAGAGCAAGGGGAAGAGAGCTAGAAGATGAGGATGGTGCCAAGGCCAGAAAGCAAAATCACTTGGGTAATAAAGGGCTTGGTGTAAGGAATACAGTATTCACTAGGGTGAGAAGCATCTGCCTCGATGAGCATCTGGTCAACCTGCTTCACACTCCACTCTCTCAACAGAACTGGTGTTTTCTCCAAAAATCCTGATGGAGATTTTGCAGACTTGCCCCCAAAAGGACATCTCTCCCAGCCCATGGCACAGCTGGAACTGACTGCAACTTTGTGGTTCACTTCGTAAATCTCTGTTCACATCAGGCCTTCTGAACCAATTCTTCTTTGCCTTTGGATTTGACACATCGGGCATTCTGGAAGCGAGTAAGCACCCCTAAGCCCATATCCTACCCCTACTAAGTGGGGTTCCACTTGGCCCTGTATCCTTCCTGCTCCCCACTGGCCAAGGGGCTGGTCCTAGCATCCCTTGTCCTGACCATGCTCTTGTTAAAGCTTAAACTGCACATCACAGTGCCCCCAAAACAGTACTGCTAAGCTTAATCATCAGACCCATTTATTCGGCTTAGCTCCAAATAACTCTTGGCTGTTTCACAAAATCAAATCTGGAGATTTGTCACAATTGAGGACATTTAAAAATTATGTTCAGACTCTGATGGCAATTTCCAAAAAGCAGTTCCCAGAATAGCTGGGAAACTGCCATGTAATTGGAATAAAGCTCTGACCTCCTCAGGGGTCTGCTGGGAAGAAGGACCACATCCATGCGGATGCGTAAGAACCAATGCATTTGTTACTAATCGGCCTCGTTACCGACCTACCACCCATGTGTTTGCGGTCATAACTCCTACAGCACTTTGGGGTCCAGATTCTCATCTGGTAAATTAGGCACCAAACTGGGAGAGCCAGGGCAGCAAAGCTGAATAGTCACATAAAATATCTGCATTTTGGGCAACTGCTCTTTTCAGGGCATAGCTTCCAGACCCTTCATCCTTCTGGCTGCCCTATTTTCACCTGTAGTTTTCAATAAGCATTTTTAAAAAACAGTACAGAGCATAGACTTCTCTCATCCTCGTGCAGTCTGAGCCCTGCAAAGAGGTACTGAGATTTTCTGCAGAGAAGGCCACCCATTTCCCCCAGGGCCAGGGCCCACTTCCACAGGTGATGGCTTTGATCAAGACAGGGTCTACTTTTTAAAACTGCTGTCGTCAGCTTTAAGAAATTGGAAGGGAACCCAGAAAATCAAGACTTCAAAACTTTCTTAACAATATTGCAAGATCTGTGCACATTGAGTCCACTTTGCTTGCCAGGTAACGAACATCTGGATGCCCTGTTGCAACTGTTCCCTTCTGGTCAGGAGATGAGCCCCCATTCGCCACCGTCCCCACCTGGTCCCACGAGGTATATGTGTTTCTGATCTCTGTGTAGGTTTCACAAACCAAACCATGAACAGTGGCAAACATATCTGATTTGGAGTCAGAAGGACCGACTTCTATGCATTCACAGCCAAAAAAGCATTGTCGATCATTTATGAGGTGTCAGATGTCACCCCAGACTCTGAGGATACGGTCATGAGCAAGAGGACACAGAAGTTGCCCTTGGAAAACCTCCAGCTTGGGGTGCGGGGAGGGAGAAAGGACATAAACAAAGTGTTCCCTGCCTTTCTTACTAATTGCAAAGGTGAAACGTGCTTCCAAGGAAAACTGGAGGTCAGGGCAGCCTTCTCTGGTACAGTGACATTTGAGCTGAGGTCTCAAGGACAAGGCGACATAGACAGAGGATGTGAAACACAGAGGAAGAAGAGTCCTGGGATAAGGAAACAGCAGGTGCACGTGCCTTGAGGCACGGAGGAGGCTGGCACAATCTTGGGAATTAAAAGAAGGGTTTTTTTCATTTTTATTTTATTTTTAATACTGTAGATAAAACCTCAGGAGGATTTTATTACTGTTTCTTTCTTAAGAACAGGTCCCAGCTCCCTATCACGGTGACCATCTTTCCAATATGCTCAGCATTGTTGAGCAAGAGACAGGTGTGCGTGCCCTTCCCCCTGTTTTCACACATAGACGCGTGAATCCCTGGCAGGAGAGGCACACTGTCTTTTTTTTCCGCCCTAAAAAGACAATGAAATATATGTAACTCGTAAGTCCCCAACCTCATCAGCCCGTGACTACAAAATGAGATTATGCTCTCTCTTCTTTCATAGGCAAATTATTATGGCCTGAGGCCCTCCAACTGTCTCCCAGCTGTTTCTGAGAGCTTCCCTGGGCCTCCTGTGTGTCCACAATGATGCTTTTAGTTTCAGTTTGCTCTGAGCCTCTTGTCTTACCGGGCCCATCTGTCCTTGTTGGTGACTACAGCTAACGGAGGACTTGGCTTTGGGGAGAGGATGCTGTTGCTTACATCCAGAGGGACAGTCCTGGTGAGTTTCCACACTTGCTAGGGCAATCTGGATTCAGAAGCCTCTTTGGAGCTGGGAAACTTAGCCAGTGCAGCTCCCAAGTGTTGGCTGCCCCAGAAAGCCCAGGCTGCAGGGTTGTCTCCATCCTTCCTGTCCCCTCTTGCCTCCCGGTGGCCAGAAGGCCCCTCACTCCCACCAACGGACCCCTCGACACTGCAGAGCTGGGATTCTTTACTAGATAATCACGAGCTACTCGCTAAATCTCTCCGTTCCTAATTCTGTATTTACAAAACGGATATGCTCACCGACTTCACCGTGTCCCTGGGAGAACAGAAGAAGTAAATGAATGTTGGCGGATTCTGGACCTTGAACAATACCCATCGATGCCTCACACAAGGGATCCGAGCTCTGCCCAGTTAAACGCTGTAACTGACATCCCAGTGCTGGACCAGACAACATGGGACAGTGGAGGCCAGGGGTTCTCAAGACTCACCATAATCTAGCCCCTACCCTCTCTACAGTTGCATTGCCCACCAGTACCCTCTGCAAACCCAGTGACACACACCAGATTTCAACAAGCACACTGTTGCTTCCCTGTGTCTCTGTGCTTCATGCCCAACTAGAATAACTTTTCTCTCTCTCCACTGGCAAAGAAAATCACATGCAATTCCCATTAATTGAAACGGAAGAGATCACTCAACTCAAAGTCATACAAGAAAAGTAAAAGTGAACTGACAGGTTTGTGCAACTGAACAGTCCGTGGATAATATTTCAAGCACCACTCGGTCTAGGGGTCAAATGATAGCAGAGGGCAGAATTTCTCCTTCTTCGTTTCTTGTCTCTTTTCCCCTGATGTTGACTCCATTCTTACCCCCTATAAACTCACCCCCACCACCAGCCGCAACGGTTCCTAGACCAACTTCCTCTCTTGTTGGCCATCAGCTAGACAGATGTTCAATTTTCCTATTAACCCGCAAAACAGTCCCAGAAAGGTATTGCCTTGTCCCTAACTGATCCGACTTGTGTGGCCAGAAAACAACATGCCTGACTGTGCATTCTGCCTGAGATGTGGGAGCTGAGTTAACTTCACACTAAGGGCAAGGCCTCAGAGATCCCCAGAATCTCCATGTCACATGTCAGCTACCTGGTGACAAAAAGCACAAATATTTGCAACGGCTACTCCTTGGACCACACTCTCCATTTTTCACAAGAAGGACTCCTCACCTTCCTTCCAAAATCCACTTTATTAAGAATCCTTATCAGAAAACAATACTTGTAACTCTGTATGTTGATGGATGCTAGCGAGACACATAGTGATCATTTTGCAATGTAGATAAATATCAAATCATTACACTGTCGACCTAAAACTAATACGGTCATCCCTCTGTATCTGAAGGAGATTGGTTTCAGGACCCCAAGCCTCAAGGATTCCAAAATCTGATGTTCAAGTCCTTTATAGAAAATAGGACAGTATTTGCATATGACTTATGCACATATCCCCATATACTTTAAATCATCTCCAGATTACTTGTAGTACCTAATACAACATAAATGCTACGTAAATGGTTGTAAATACTATGGAGAAGTTGGCAGGGTGGCAAATTCAAGTTTTGCTTCTTGGAACTTTCTGGAAAATTTTTTTTTTCTGAATATTTTGATCTGCAGTTGGTTGAAGCCTTGGATACGGAACCTGCAGATACAGAAGGCTGACTGTATAATGTTATGTATCCATAATATAATGTTATATGTCCACTTTAAAAAAACTCACTTTGCCTCCTATGTGAAATTACGTAATGCT
Organism: Camelus dromedarius; assembly: GCF_036321535.1. Classification (NCBI taxonomy): domain Eukaryota; kingdom Metazoa; phylum Chordata; class Mammalia; order Artiodactyla; family Camelidae; genus Camelus; species Camelus dromedarius. Next base: position 19,635,157 of record NC_087459.1, on the reverse strand, counting down.
AGAAACTCAGGGACTATATATTTGAGATTCCCATAATCCTCTGTAGAAATCTCCCTGGTAGAATTTACCCCACTGGACGGTAATGTATCTGAGTCTGCGGCTGGGAGAGCCTCCAAAGCAGGGATCCAGCCTTACTCATCTCTTTATTCCCTGCATGTAGCATGTTCCTGGCGCAGAGAAAATGCTTAGTAGGAGTGGATGAACGGGGGGAGGTATAGCTCAGTGGTAGAGTGCATGCCTAGCATGCATGAGGTCCTGGGTTCAATCCCAAGGACTGCCATCAAATAAATAAATAAACAAACCTGATTACCTCCCCCACAACAAAAAATAAATAAATAAAGAGTGGATGACTACATATTTTTGGGTCTCAGTTTTTTTAAAATTATCTTTATCAAACTGTTGTCTGTATTCTCATCTTGTGGCTCAACAAATCCTCCCCAGATTTTACCCTTTTCCCCTCTTCACAGGTACACACTCCAGGTTGGTTTTTCTGCTCATCCAGTGAAAATGCAATTCATATTTTAGACCTCAACACACAAGACTTCGCCTTAGCTCCTACTCAGTTTCAGCTTACCTGGTTGTGTCTCTAGCTCTCCAACTTGATCAGACAGTTCTGACTTCATCACTCCTCTTAACAACAGTTATACTCAGCTTGGCATCATCTGCATATCTGATTGGTAGACCTTCAGGGGCCTCATCAAATCACTGTTTAAAACGTTTACTAGGACAGATTCGAACGCAGAGGATCATTAGTGGACCCTTGGATCATAAATAGAAGTCTCCCTCCAGGTGCAGAAAGGACTGTCCATCACATTCCAAGGCTCAACCAGCTGGAAATCTACATGATGATGTCATCATCAAGGAAATACATCACCGTCTTAATCAACAGGGGCATACAGAGATGCTCCCTCAGTTTTCCAGCAGAAGTCAAGAGATCCTGGCACCCTAATGGGCTTTGTTAGATTTTTTTTAAACCTAGTTGACAGTTTTTTCTGACCAAGGCTCTTTTTTTTTTTTTAATTGAAGTAGAGTCAATTACAATGTGTCAATTTCTGGTGTACAGCATAAAGTTTCAGTCATACATATACATACATACATTACATTTTCATATTCTTTTTCATAATAGGTTACTACAAGATATTGAATACCGTTTCCTGTGCTATACAGAAGAAATTTGTTTTTTTAATCTATTTTATATATAGTAGTTAGTGTTTGCAAATCTCAGACTCCCAGTTTATCCCTTCCTACTCCCTTTCTCCTGGGTAAACACAAATTTGGTTACTGTAAACCTAAGTTGACATTTTTTTAATGTGGGAGATTTCACATAAAGGTTTCAATTTCTGGCTTTTAAAACCTGGCACTAGGGGGCCCATGTTATCAAACTGCAGCCACCAGCTGAAACTCAGGAACGTGTCCTCCAGTTTGCCATAGTCCACATCCAGACTCTTCATTTACCCTGCCTGGCCCTCACCCACACTGGAACTCACCAGCCCTGGTCTTTGGCGTTCCTCTTATGTGCTAAATCGATGGTCAAGGGCTTGGGAGATCACCAGGTCCAGACTGCCATGCGTGTACCTCCATCAAGTCTCAGGCAGGAGAGCACACGGCCTCAGCCCGAACAGTCCCAGTGTCGAGCCCACAGCGCTGCAGAGTCGGCTCTGCCTTTTCTAACAGAGCTGATCATTAATGCCCTTGCTCGGGGGGGGGGGGGGTGGAATATACTTCCATTAGACCGAATCCTGTCCTCTGGCGCCATGTTGGAAATCATGACCTCCCTCTTCCACGTGCCAGTGCGTCTACATTTGGAGGGCTTTGCCTCCTAACTCCCCCGGGGGAAGAGTGAGTCTTTTTGTTTCCAATGTAAATAATCTCAGCTCCTTCAATCATTTTAATAGGTCAAGGTTTCTAGACCCTACCTGTGAGCCTGGTCCCCTATCCTTAACCCATGAATCTGTGGCAGTACTCAGAGGACAGAATGACATTAAGAGCCAGACAGAGAGCAGACACTTAGAAACAAGTCAAAAAGGTATTTACTTCTATAATGGAAAAGAATCTGGAAAAGAATCTATATATATATATGTACATGTGTCACTTTGCTGTACACCTGAAACTAACACAACATTGCAAAATCAACTATACTTCAATAAAAAACAGAAAAAGGTATCTACCTGGGAGGCAAGGACCTCCTGCCAGGAATTATCAAGGCGCCTCGAGGCTGGAAGGAGGCTGAGGAATCGCCCAGCCCCTGCTAAGATACGTGTGAAGCTATCACAAGCACTGGGGAAACCAGGTGTGATTTACTCTCCTCGCGGTGATGAGAAGAAACAGCAGATAGACTTGAACAACAAATGACCTTCTGACAACTGCCAGGGAGTTCCTAGGGCAGGGTCAGCCTTCTCCATGGTATCTCCAAGTTCTTTTCTGCCCTAAGAAAGAGCGGAAATAGGGACGTTTCTCACCTGGGCTGAACCTCACTTCAGATGCACCTGAAGGAGGAAAACCAATGCGAGACGCCTGTGTTTCAGATGTTGTTTCACCTGGGAACCAATTATCACCAGGAAGCGGGTTAGAGAATTAGGGAAACTAACCTTTTCTGATCTGCTGTCTGACAGAAAGCTCTCCGCAGCCAGTCAATAACGTCTGTGGTGGAGGAGCACCTGAGGTCTCCCTCGCTGCCTTCACAACAGTAATTAAAGCCAGTTTAATGAGATTGCCCAAGAGCTGGTGTCTGAGAGCAGGAGAGGCAGACAGCTGCGTTGAACGAGAGCGAGCTACTGGGTGTGAATCACCCTGAACCTCTCTGGCAAAATGGGATGAGGAGCTGTGCAAACAGGTCCCTGAGTAAACAGAAGGGCTACGATCGCCTGCCAGAGCTGACGGCCACCGCGCGATGGAGAACTGGAAAAAGATCCACCGTGTCGAGATCTCCACCCCTCAACTACGCCCGCCACTGCCTCGTTCCCATCTCTGCAGAAAACTCAGCCCTGAAATCTCACCGTCCCCTGCGGAACAGGGAAAAGAGCCTAGAGTTAGGAAAAAAAAAAAAAAACTAGACTGTGTTGAGTTTAAAGGCCAGTTCAGCCACTGAGAAGCATCTTGAGCAGGCTCCCTCACCTTCTTAGACCTCCATCGCCTCTTCCCTAAAGTGGGATTATGAGAGTAAGCACTGCGGAAGGACCGTGTGCAGGGTGAGCGGGGTTGTGCGTTTCAAGCCCCAAGCGCGGTGCCTGGCTCCCAGCGAACATTTAACCCATCAGGTGTGCTCAGCAGCAGTGGTTTTCCCTCCACGTCTCAGGCTCCTCCCCTCCAGGTGATGGGAGGGGGAGCACCCCACGGGGGGATGCCGTCAAGCTGACACGAGATGCAGAATCCCAAGGTCTTAACGAGGCCCAGCAGGCAGCAGCCACAATAAACGGCTGTTCTTTCCCTGGGCCGAAAACCGCATATAGAACATCAGCAAAGAATGAGCAGGTAGAAAACTGCTTTAGACGCTGCAAACACTGTGATTTTTCAGGGCAGGGGTGGCAGAGAGAGAGAGAGAGATCAGGGGAATGAATCTTCAAGACGGGGTTTTGCTCCTCGCCTTTCAAAGACCTCCAGGCGAGGGAAACGTCGCCTTTGGAAACCAAGTGCGGGCCAACAGAACTGTTTCCCCACGATCCACCCACTGGAAGCAATGAGGCAGCCTCCGTCTCAGAGATGGAAAGTCTTGAAAGTAGAGAATCAGCAGCCAGGGGTGCTGGCAGGCCCCAGACAGAACCATATGGCTTGCCACGTGTTCCATGTAAATTACCTTTTGGCACTGAGCTGAACAAAAGAACTTCAGCTAATTCTGCATCTTGATAACAGCCTCTTTTTCTGCAGCAGCATCGTTTCCTGCCAAACAGACTCTATCTGCACATGCCTGGGCCAAGCGCATCCTGGTCAGCTGGCCCGTGATTTAAGACCAGCGATTTCTTGCCTCCATCCTACATAATGAAGTCAGTCACAATTTTATTGCCAAATGGCCCCGGTAATGCCTCCGTAACTGCCCATCGGTGGTGCTCCTGCTTTTGGAAATAAAGAGCGCATCTGAATTTCACCAAGATAAACTCGTGACTGGGTCAGTACATCGGATGGTTATCAGGGGTGCCCTGCCTCTATCTATTTTTAGGCCTTGTTCCTGCAAGGAAATAAAAATGTATGACCCGAGTGCGCAAAAGCCACGGGCCTAAGGGAGCCAGGAACGTTTGTGAACTGTTTTCTGTAGGGTGGGGAGCAGAGGGAGCGAGGTCTTCACAGTGGGTAGGAAAAAAAATTCAGTAGGGACGGGAAGGGGCTACAAAAGGAAGGAAAAATCACTTACTCCAGAACGAACTTTGCACCTTATAAAGTCTTTTCTTCCCCCATGGGTGACATTCAATCCTCTAAGAGCTTTGAGCGGTCAGCCTCATTTTACACAAAGGGAAACTGAAGACCAGCAGTTGAAGGGGGCTATTGCAAGGTCACACAGGGATTCTGGAACTTAGATGGGAACCATGTTTCCAGTTCTTTCTCCTAGACATGTGGAGAAGTCATACTTCCCCGGCCCTTTTGGAGTGAGGTGTGATCTGTGACTCATTTTGGATCATGGAATGAGAGCAAAGAGAAGAAGGTGTCATCTCCAGCAGAAGCTTTGACAGCCAGACTGCAATTCACGACTCTCTCTCTGCTGGGACAGAACCAATGTTCCAGAAAGTGGCCGCCCTGGCAACCTGGGTCCTGGAGTGAGAGGATATGAAACAGAACTCCAGCCAAACCACAAAGGACATGAGCAAAAGTGAGAAAGAACACTTTGCCGTCTCACGCCGCTGGGACCCGGGTGCTGCTTGTTACTGCAGCACAACTGAGCCCAGCCTGACTCTCAGCTCCCATGCTGAGCTCTTCACTCCACCGAGCAAAGCCAGAAATGGAGCTCAGGGCTCCCAAGGCCAGTTCCCAATTGTTCTTTGGCCCTCCTTCTTCCAGTAGGAGTTCCTCAGTATTTTTATCCCTATTTTGTAGAAGACAAAATTAAGTTCTGGAGACATCGCTTGCCCAATGGCACAATGCCAGTAAGCAGCTTTACAATGTCTGCTTCAGCATCAGAGCTGCCCTTAGCTTCCCCTCCTTTTACTTCCTGCTCCTCAGCTCACAGGAAGTCCTGCAGTCCAGTGATTGGTGGCACAGGCCGTGGAGCTGGCCTGCCTGGATGCAAATGTGACTTTGGGCCAGTGTCTAATCTTTCTGAGCCTTCAATACTTCATCTACAAAATAGGTGTCAACAGTGATCGCATCGAGCTGACGAAGTTATAAGAGTAAAGGTAAAAGTGCTCACGCCTTTCATGGTGTGCTCTAAGTGCCCACTGCATGCTCACCCTCTCTCTCCTTCATCCAACCATACTTTGGTACTCGCAGAGGATGCCAGCTCAGTTCTCCCCTGTGTCCACCAGCCTGTACTGCTAAGATGCCAGCACGCCTGCCCCTAAACCTCAGCAGTGCAGGAGGGGGACCCAGCTTGCAGTGGGCATCCAGAGGGTCCGTGGGCAGATGGCTTCCGGCCTTGGGCCAAGTTTGCCCAAACTTTGTCCTCCACTGCTCACGTGACTTCACAAACTATAATCATTTGTCCTATTGCTGTTATCATTACTTCCGATCTCTAAGAACTTACATTCCTTTTTCTTCCGTGTTCATTGTTTACTGAGTGCCTGCCAAGTGCCAGGCACGGTGCTAGGTGGCCCGGAATATAAACGGCGATTCAGACACAGCCCCCCCCAGGATTCACAATGCAGCAGGGGAGGGAGACCCATAGGAGAACAAATCTAAAGCACTCTGGTCAGCACTTAATGCTAGAGGATGTGTGAGGTGTTCTGGGGGCGTGTTGCTTTATTCAACAAATATTTATCGAGCACCTACAACATTTGGTTCAACCCTGAAAATACAGTGGTGGGAAGGCCAGGAGCTATTCATTCTCACACGGAGTTTAGAATCTGATCTCTGCACCCGCATCTACTCTCCCCATATACTTTTTTTAAATTGAAGTATAATTGGTTTACAATGTTGTGTCAGTTTCTGGTGTACAGCAAAGAGATTCAGTTATATATATATATTTTTTCTTTTTCAGACTCTTTTCCATTGTAGGTTATTACAAGCTATTGAATATAGTTCCCCGGGCTGTACAGGTCTTTGTTGTTTATCTGTTGTATACACAGTAGTGTGTATTTGCTAATCCCACTCTCCTAATTTATCCCTCCCCCACTTCCTTCCCCTTGGTAACCATGTTTGTTTTCTATGTCTGTGAGTCTGTTTCTATTCTGTAAATAAGTTCATTGGTCTCATTTTTTTCTGGTTCCACACATAAGTGATATCGTATGTTATGTGCCTTTCTCTGTCTGACTTATTTCACTCAGTAGGATCATCTCTAGGTCCATGCATGGTGTGTACCAGCATCTTGCACTTGAACTTCTTTCTTAGGTGCCTTCATGGCTCCCGCAGAAGAGCCTTGGACTAGATGGAGGATGCTCCTGCCGCAGGGTGGGGGGACCATGAGGAACCCCCACTGGGTGCATTCCTCAGAGCCATATGGGAAGGCTAGAGGAGACGACTGGGGGAATAACGTTTGGAACCGCTCAGACTGGGAGGAAGGACAATTGTTGCACAAGGAGAGGTCTGGGGCCATCGGAGGACTCAGGCTGAGGGAGAATAATTGAGGTTATTCAGGGCTTCATCCTGGGGCAAAGCATAGGAGGCCATGCGAATGCTGGTGGATGGTGAATGGTTTGGAGGTATGATCATTACATTTGAAAATCTCCCATTTAGAATTCCGCATCTATAGTATGAGAGAGGCTTTTTTATTTTTCTTGCTATTGTTTTGTTCGTGATGTTTGTTTTTTGCTTTGTGCCAGCCCTGATAAGACCGATTCCTTACATCTGAAAATGAAAATTCCTTACATCCTCTGATGCCTTTTTATGCAATAGCAAAATCAAGTGTGTGTGGTCCTTCCTCCAGCTTTAGAACAGAACTCCTTTACTAAACTGGTAATTTTTTTCCCCCACTGAGCAGGCTGAAATTTGCTGGAAGGCGCACTTTGGAAGTGAACATGTGTGTTATTGGTGGTTTGTGCTCAGTGGGCAACACTAGTCGGGGGGGAAATGCGGTTGCTTGAACATTCTTCCAGAGACAGGCTGCTTGCGGAGCCAGGTTAAGCTCTGAAAACTGGTGGGGAAAGGATGCTCCCTGCTTGCGAAGTGTATAGTTGCGGCAGACTTCCTGGCGTCCAGGGGAAACTGGCTGGACACTGACACCCTCTGTGGGGAGCAGGAAACAGCCGTGAAAGCATCCATGGCCCTCAAGGTCACGGCAGGGAAAAGGCAACTTGGGGTTCAAGCGTCAAAGCCAGAGGTTGCAAACAGGTCCGTGGACCAATCTGACCCGCCAATAGGCTCTGTTATTGGTCCCCATGTTTCTAAAAGCTTTGTCTCTTCTGGTCCATTAGATTCTCAGCACCAAAAGCAGCCTCCTCACATAGTAAGTGCTCAGTAAACACTGACTCAATTGATGAATAAACGGATAATGGAATCAGGTGATTTTCAATAAGCATCCAGACTTCTAGCTTCTTTCGAAAAACCAGAAAAATGAGGAAAACAGTAAGCTGGCACCGAGTAGCAGCCGCTCCCTGAAGACAGAATCTGTTCCCCCCACTTTACCACAGCCCTCCCACCGCTCCACAGTGTCTCAGTCCGGGCCCACTTCATTTCTGCACATCACTGCCAGCGTGTAGGCATTTATGTTTGCTGACCTAAGCCGCTGTGAGAATTTTCCAGGTTAAGTCAACTCTAGTCCCTGATGAGGATGCAGCCAAAGGGCCCAGATTACCACTTGCCTTGCTGGTGGTCCCTTGAGCACCCCCCCCCCCAAGAAAGCTGGGCCTCACTTCTACCAAGGTCCGTGGGCCTTGGCAGGTCAAAATGTCACAAATCCATCCCGTATCTTGTTCTTCCCTTGTTTCCAACATTTCCAAGATGGGGAACACGAATCATTCAAAATTCAAAAGAATCAGTTCAGTTTTTTTTTTAAGTAAGTTCACAGTCTTTTTTTTTTTTTTTTTTTTTCTAAAACGCTTTACGAATGCTAAGTTTGTTACTATTACCTCATAGTCTACTGGGCCATTGCTTGCAAGCAATCAGTGGGGAAGGGAAACATGCAGTTGATTTGGCTGATCAAGAAAATCCAATGGAGGGGAGGGTATAATTGAGTGGTAGAGAGCGTGCTTAGCACATGTGAGGTCCTGGGTTCAATCCCCAGTACTTCCATTAAAAAAAAAAAAAATTAACCTAATTACCTTCCCCCAAAACAAATAAAAAATACATTAAAATAAAAAACCCAGAGAAAATCAAATGGTTTCACACTACATGAGTCAAAGGCTTCAGGTATTCTGAATGGTCCCCCTCCAGCCAGAGGGACCCCAAAGTGAACGCGACATGGGGCACCCACTGACCAGATCACAATTAAAGTCTAAAAAGTGCAGACCGACTGAGACCCCAGGAAACCCAGCAGGCATGGTTCTAGGGGACACACTTTGGGCAGCTGGGAGGCACTGCAGTTTCTCAGCTAAACAGAACCAGGCTGAAGGTCTGGTTTGTCACTTACTGTCTGAAAGTTTTTAGCGTCTCAGTCTCCAGACCTACTGTAAGTACTGCTAATAATACAAAGTACTTCTTCGATTGAAAGGAAGGTTAAATAAGGACTGTGAAGTTTCAGCAGTAATATAAACACTCAGCAGGGCTTCCGGCACACAGTAAGTGCTGAGTGAACGTTAGCTATGTTCTCCTAAAAGAGAAGTGGTGTGCAAGTTTGCCCCCAGATCAAGCAATAAACTTAATTCGTGCCCGTGCTCAGACAGACACAGACAGTTCTATTCGATCTCCTGTGTGCAGGCGTTCTGCTAAGCCCCCAGGGTAAGGAAGTGATCCCGGTATTTAAAGTCTAGTTGGAGAAACACACACATAAACAATAACTATCGGATCATTTTACAAGCTCACACAAAGGATGTTAGGAGCCTAGAGGACGAAAGCACTCTGCCAGGGAGGGCTGAGAGTTCTCAGAGAGGCAAAGGGACAGAGGCAGAAAGCAGATTAGCGGTTGTCCCGGGGGGCAGGGTGGGAACGGGGATTGATTGCAAAAGGGCACGAAAGAGCTTTTGGGAGAGAAGGACATGTTCTAAGTTGGACTGTGGTCATGACTGCTGAACTAAAAACCACTGAGTTGTTAAGTGAATTTTAGTAAATCATTTAGTAAAAAATTTAGAAATTTGCTAAAAACCATTGAGTTGTACACTTAAGTGAATTTTAGTAAATCCAATCTCAATAAAGTGTGGTATGCGTTTTTTTTTTTTTTTAAAGGAGTTCACAGAGGAGGTACCACGGAAGCTAAGCCTGCAAGATGGGTGTCATTCACTACAGAGAGAGGAAGGACTTGGTTCTCCCCGAGATGGAGGGTCCTGGCATAGAAGAAAAGGCAGAGAGTGGGCAAAACTTAGTTGATCGGGACCAGAAACATGGCAGGTGGAGAGAGATGGGTAAAAAAGCAGGTTGACTATACTTCGATAAAAATATACATATACCAAAAAAAACCATGGTGGCTGACAGATGGGAGGGGCTTGGGGAGTAGGAAAAACGCGTGAAGAGGGTCAAGAGGTGGAAACTTTCAGTTATAACATAAATAAGTCACGGGGATGTGATGTAGAGAGAGATGGCTACAGGCAATAATATTTCAGGGCATACTTCAAAGTTGCTGAGAGTGGAAATCCTAAAATTTAACTTTGCGTGGTGATGAGTGGGAACTAGATTTACTGTGGTGATTATTTCGCCATGTACACAAATGTCGAATCATTAAGATGTACACCTGAAACCAATATAAAGTTATTTATTAATTAAATCTCAATAAATTTTTTTAAATGAGAGGAAAAAAAAAAAAAAAAAGGCCAGGTTGAGGCATTCCACCTCGTGTGAATCTGCAGGGCTTCCCCAGGACAGTGACACGGCTGTCTTACTCCGTCCTCAGCAACACCTGGACCCTGCTGGGTTACCTTCTATCCTCTGCGCTAACAGTGGGCTTGGCTTTGCAAGAAAGAAAAAAAAAAATTCTGTTCACGGATTGAAACCAGAAATCCCCTCCGAGGACATGAGAGCAGAGCGAAGTGTTTGATTTCTCCGATGTTTCCCCAGTCGAAGCTTCCCCTTCACTCGTACTTAGGAGATTTGTGGTTTCTTTGCGGAAACAGCACAAGAGGTTTCTCTGCTTAATCCCCAGATCTTCGGGGTTTGGGCTGCATTCGGTTTCTGTTTCGAGAGCGCCACGGTGTAATCTGTGACAGTGAGCTTCGAGCTCTCCGTGCAGGGAGTCAGCTGGGAGAAGTCAAGGTGCTCAGAAACCTTTTCAAGAGCCAAAGCAGCATCTTTCAGAGTTTCTACCTGAATCACAACTTCCCTTCTAGCTGTCCCACCTGCCACCTTAGCAGATGGGGTTACAGTCTCTGACCCCACCCTCCTGACCTACAGTGATGGGATCCCTGGTCCCAGCCAAACACTCACATGATCTCTCCAAAGAGTTTAGAACCCAACTGATGGATGTTCATTGTTCTGGGCTGGTCCACGGACCTGCACCCATGAAGAATTGACATCTGCTCCGGAGAGAGTGATGGAGCCGACCCTTCCCCTCTACCCTGACAGCTGTCTGGTTTCCGGGTCTAGTCCTCTGCAAGGCTGGGTTCCCTTTATTACACCCCTGGGAGTTATTAGATGCTCTCTGAGTTCCCAGGAAATTGCTGTATTTTGCTTACACAAGTGGGAAATGGGTTCCCTTCACTTGTAACCGCAGCGTCCTAATCGAGTCAGAGCATGGTTTGCAGAAATCACAATGCAAATTGACACCTGAATCCTCCTCTTCTGCCAGACCAGCGACCTTGATGTTCATTTTCCCAGATGGCAGGGGTCAGCTGCTCATCCGCCTGGGCACCTAATAGAGAATTCACATGATTGTTTCCAGAAGCAAGTCCACGTCAAGTCTAACCTGAGAAGGGACTGCATTCTATAAAAGAGAGAAAGACTGTGGTGGGTGTGGAAATCACAAAAAGAAAGACAAGGCAGGAGAGGCAGGTAGGGGTCAGAGTAGCAGGACTTTATGGCCATTGCAGCAATGTAGGTTTTACCCAAATTGGGTAATATGGGAATATGGGTTGAAACATGTAAAACACAGAACAAGTGCAAGTTACGATTAAATAATAGTTATCATCCTGAGGGTAAAGGGAAGCACTTGAAAGATTGTTAGCGGAGGTAATATCTTTGCGATTTTGAAAGGTCCCCTCGATGTGGGGTGGAGAATGAACTGGTCCGGAGCCTCAGAGGATCCAGAAGGCAGACAGAAGCTGTCGTCATCCTCAAGATGGAAAAGGATCGTATCTTTAACCAGAGTTGGTGTCGGTGGATAAGAGAGAAGCTGATCATTTAGAGAGATGGTTAAGGGGGTAAAATTGACAGGATTTGGTGATAGGCTGACTATTTGGAATAAAAAAAGCAAGCAGCTCAGAGATGACTCTCAAGATTTTTTTGGACTGGACAGCGAGATGGCTGGTCACGTCATTTTAGCTGAGACAAGCACCAGAAGAAAACTCAGATGTGTGGGGAGGCTGTAAGTTTCGTCTTTGGGCACTTTGAATGTGGGATGAATGTGAAGTAGCCAAGGGAAGATGCCAAGTAAGCATCTAGGTACTGATGTCTCAAGCTCAGACGAGAACGCTAAAAAGGACACATTTCGAGTCACTCTTGTTGCAAAGTTGAAGCCATGGGTATGCATGAGATGTTCCGGTGGGAGTGCCCGGGGTCACTCTCCAGAGAAAGCCCATGGGATCTGCTTAAGCATGATGGATGCTGCGGCCCACGGAGCCCCCCTTCCCCACCAATGCCTCCAGCCCCAGCTCAATAAATAGTTACTTATTGAATAAACAAATCAATCAATCAATCCATGAACGAGATTGAAAGCGAGTGCTGCATATCAGATCCTTCTGTGGGGGCAGTGAGAGGAAACCATGGCCTGGAACCAGATTTGGGTTGTTTTTCTTTTTTTTTTTCTCTCTCGGTTTCCTTGAGAAGTAATTGACATACCTCACTGTATATGTTTAAGGTGTACAAGCACGGCGGTTTGATTTACACAGACTGTGAAATGATTACAACAGCTTTAGCTAACATCCGTCATCTCATGTAGAGACAATAACAGGAAAAGAAAGAAGAAAAGGAAAAGAAAATTTCTCCTCGTGATGAGAACTCCCAGGATTTACGCTCTTAACAACGTTCCTATATATCATACAGTCATCATGTCAGACAGCGCATCCCTGGTACTTACTTATAACTGAGAGTTTGTAAACTTTTGACCGCCTTCCTCCAAACCTCCCACCCCCAAATCTGGTAACCACAAGTCTGATCTCTTTTTCTACGAGGTGTTGGGTTTCTTGTTTTTAGATTCCACATATAAGTGAGATCACACAGTTATCTGTCTTTCTCTGACTTATTTTACTTAGCATAATGACTTCAGGTCCATCCATGTTGTCCCAAATGGTAGGATTTCCTCATTTTTATGGTTGAATAATATTCCATTTAAATATATACATAATACTCCATTTTATATAAAATATATGTGATGGAATAAAATTTATATATATATAAAATGGAATGTATATATACAACTTCTTCTTTATCCATTCATCGGTCAATGGACATTAGGTTGTTTCATGCCTCTGCTGTTGTAAATAATGCTATGAATATGAGACTGTAAATATCTTTTTGAGTTAGTGTTTTCATTTCCTTTGGATATATTCCCAGAAGAGGAATTGCTAAATCATATGGTAGTCCTATTTTTAATTTTTTTGAGGAGCTTCCATACTGTTTTCCACAGTGGCTGTACCTGAAACCAAATTTTATTTCCTGAATTCTAGGCTCTCTTTAATTATCATTCATATATATCAACATATGTATATACATTAGAATTATATATATATATATATTAGAATAAACACAGAGCCAGGATTACAAGTAAACAAGACATGTCTGAAGTCCCATTCCAAAAACAACAACAAAAAACCCTGAACTTGATTTCACTATGGAAATCTATTCATTATAGAAATACTATCCTTCTAAAATATCTTCCTCTGTGATGGACATCTTATGTTTCAGGCAACAGAATTCCAGAAGAGCCAAGCCCTGTGCTTTCTAACCCGGACAAACGGAAACAGAAAAGAATCAGGCATGGTTGGCTGCAAGTAGACACGTAATAACTTTGTTTTAGAGAAAGGCAGAATACAGCCCTGAGCACTGTTATCTTCCAGATAACATTAGCTTTTCCTCCCAACTCAAAAAAAGCTCTCGAAAACCCCTGCCACCACCCCCCGCCAGAAGAAGTTACAGAGTAGAGTAAACTGGAATTTGAGGAGTGTCATCCTAGACTGCTTTGTGTGAAATTCGTTCAATGCATGGATTTGTACAACAGTGGTAAAGAAAATGGGAGAAGCAAGAGCGATAAAAACCAGGTTGGTAAACCTGACGGAGCAGAGTCAGAAAACTTAATTTCTAAGGGTGGCTGCTGTGGGCAGCAAGCAAGTGTGTATTTATCGAAAAAGTTTCTATCATATTCTAGATGTTGCTACTCCATTGGGAACTGACCCATGGCCCTGGCCTTCTGCCACAGCTGGGTGGACCAGGGTGAGACACAGCTCAAAGGCAGCTATTCTATGTGGCAACAGCCGTTCGATTTTAATGTGCGAAAGAATCACCCAGAACATTTGTAAAAAAAACACGGTTTTCTGGGACCCAGGCTCAGAGACTGGAATCCAGTTGGGCAGCGGGCAGCCTGTAAATCGGCATTTCTAAGAAGCTCCCAAGTGGTGATGCCGACGCCGCTGGTGCCCAGGACTGAATGCAAGCACTTCGCTGAACAGCTGCCATATGCAATGGCAGTGAATGAATGAGCGTCATTTCCTTGATAACATGCCGAAGGTCTGCTTCCCCATCAGTACTATGGTGACAAGGATATTTGCCCATCTTCGGGCCCGTATTACTCGACTGACCAAATAAAACCACGAGGTAGCATAACATTCTATTATATTTTTATTCTCTAGGAGAGAAAGGCTGTTCTAACTGTATTTGTATCAACAGCACCTGGGACAAAGCTACTGGCCAACGAATGTGTGAACTGAATCACTATTATTATTGGTCTGCAGAAAGATAAAAACAAAAGTTGATGTCACCTCCCTGGTCCACAGTGAATGCTCCTAGCCATCTGTCTCAAAAAGATGCTTTGACCTGATCATAAGGTTTGGAGATCTTAAGAATGTTGGGCTGAATCAATACATTTATGGCCTAGGGCAAAGGTTGTGTTTTGTTTTTGGAGGGGGCCCTGAACAAGTTTCTGTTTCCTACCTGTTTTTTTTATCTTTGGGAAGGCACCTGAAGTTCATCAATGAAGGTGGTGTTCTTTGCTTGAAGATTTGGCCAGTGAAAGAAAACAGTTGCAGATTATAGAAAGTCTATTTTCACCCAAAGTCACGTGTCTAGTTCACAAGAACAGCCACGGTTAAAGCAAAGCTGTACAGCCATGGGGAGGGGACGCCCAGAGCTGGCCTGTGGGTGTGGTCGGCCTGAGGATACCCACATTTATCCAAAAGGCTCGCCTCCATGACTGTCCACTGCACGGGGGAGAGTAGCCCACAGGGATTCAGTCTACACAATCCATCTGTGGCTTCCCTGTCCTGTTCAGGATGCACGGTAACAGAATGCAGGCTTGTTGAGCCCCTGTTACGTGCCAGAACCAAGCCAGGCATCCTCCCAACTCATTTAATTCCCACCTAGGAGGGATCATCATCTCCTTTTAGAGATGTGGAAATGGAGGTTCCAGGAGGTTAATTTGCCCAGTATCACAAAATTGGCCAATGGCAAAAGGCACTGGTACCTGCACTGAAGAACTGATTCAAAGACCAGTGGCAAAGGACATAGTACGCTAGACACCCGCACGTTTCAGAGTTCACGCTGCCTCACAGAGCATCACACAGCCAATCACTTTCTGCTTGAGTGACATCTCAGCGCACAGCACGATGCTGTTGAAGAAACATGGGTTTTGGAGTCAGATCTAGATTTGAATTCTTCCTCTGCCACTAATGAGCTAGCTTCGTGATGCCAGGGTACTCGTCTCTCTGTACCCCTGGGTCAGGAGGTCAAGCGGTCTGCGGTGGTCTGGCCCGTAACATACACACAATGAATGGCAGTGCCACATTTCCTCCTCCCTGTCTCAAGGGAGTAAATATCACCATGATGTGTCCCCGAAAAATTGACACTGAGAACTTACTTTTTTTTTTTTTTTAACATGCCAGGCACTCACTCAGCTAATCCCTTAACATACCATCCTTGCATTTAATCCTCATGAACCCTTTTTCTTCCAGATCATGGCACTGAGTCTTGGAGAGGTTAAGTAGCTTTGCCCCATCTTAGCAACGGGACCAGGACTCTGACTCAAACCCTATCCTGTTTCAAGCTGCAGCCCATGCTATCTAACCATTACCTCTCTCTCCCTGCACTCCAAGACCATCAATACTGAGAAAGTGTAAGGTTATTTTTGTTGTTGTTCATTCATGTTTTTCACAGTTAACACTCCCTAGCCTGGCATGCTACGTGTACGCAGCATCACTAGGCAAAAGTGAAGGCAGAAAGATCAGGAGACGTCAGCTCAGGTTGTGTGAACATCAGCCAGCCTGATCTGATCTGACGACGGGCAGGAAATTACTAGACGCTCGCTATCTCTGTGGGAATCGACCTGGGTATCATCCTACCTTAAAAGTGTTCTTAGAACTCCAAACACGTCCACAGACATTAAGGACCTGGAATTTTCATGATGCGCCTATATTCTCCTCGACAGCTCCTTGTGCATCCAGAAGCGGGAAAGGGCTCAGAAGTGGAGGAAAGGGGCAGATAATTCTATTACTTTTAAAACAGAATTCATAAGCAGGTGCGTTCGTGTTTCTCACTCCAGACCAGGCTCTCCTCTCCTCGCTGCTGCTTCAGAGAAGCAAGAAGCAGATCGATAGAGCTCAGAGGTGATGCTCTTCAACTGAACCTCTTCCAGGAATCTTGCAGGGCTACTGAATATTTGAAGGATCTGGGCTTCCACGAAGGGGATACAAAGAAGCATGAAACATTTCATGCTTGAGAGCTGTGGTTCTCAACCGGGGGCTGTTTTGCCCCCCAGCGGACATCTGGTCATATCAGGAGTCATTTTCGGTTGTCACAACTGGGGACGAGGATGCTCCGGGCATCTGGTGGAGAGATGCTAGTAAATATTTTACAATACATAGGACAGCACCCCCCGAAAAAAGAATTAGCTGCCTGTAATGTCAACAGTGCCCAAATCAAGAGACTCTGCTTTAGGGGAAGTGTCTGGTTTTGAATTTTTAAAAGATTATCATTGGAAAAGCAAATTACTATCAGCCTGTCAATGAAATGGTCTTTCTAAAACATTATCCTTTAGATGGCTGCCTGAATGAGCCTCCGTGGCTCCCTGCCCCTTACAGAGCCGTCCGAATCCCTTAGCACAGCGTCCAAGCGGCCACCTCACCTCCTACCCGACCAAGGGCCAATCGCGTTGTACTTCCCACCGTCTCCCAGGCCAGCCTTGAACTGCACCCCTCTGGGTACCACTCTCTCTCAGCCTGGGAACCCTTTCCCTTCTTCTCCACCTTGCAAAGCTCGATTCACCCCTCGAGGCTTTATCACGTCACCTTCTCGTTTCTGCAAACTCTAACTCAAAGCAGGGCTCCTGGACCAACAGCATCACCATCCCGGACCTAGCGAATCAGATCTGCCTTTCAGCAAGATCCCAGGCGCTCTACCTGAACATTAAAGGGTCAGAGGCGACCCTGTTGTAGGCGATGCGAGCTGCCTGCCGTGCTCCTGCCTCCCAGAACTTCCTAAGTATAGACCCGTACACCCAGATCATGGGCCACTCAGCCACTGTCTGTTCGTGTGTCTGTCTTTCTCTCTACTCTGTGGCTGATCTGGAGAAGGATAATCTTTTATTTATCTTTGTATCACTGGCATCAAAACAGAAGAGACACACAGCAGACACCCAAAATATGACAGCCAAACAAATGAACAGCCCACCAATCCATGCTCCCCCAGCCCCGCTGGATGGAAACACTACAGCCTCCTCCAGACAGCTGAGCCCATTGCCGGTCCAGGACCAGCCACAGGGGTCTGATAACACCCTCAGCAACCCCATCTTATTAATCTTACTAATTACTTATCATTTGTTAATTATAATTAATAATTAATATAAATTTATTGGTCTTATTAAGGCTTAGAATTTAAAGGACCTAGGATCCATCCTGTAAAGTCCCACTGAAGCTTCCTGTGTGCCAAGCCCTGGGCTTGGCAGTGGGGCCACGATGAGAAGGAAGACACACCTGGTCCCTGTTTGCTGGAGCTGACGGTCTGGGGAGGAAACCCGAAAGGAACAAGTAAACCCAGGGTGGTGAGTGCTATGGAAAAGGAAGTTTGGGGTGCTGGGGGAACAGCTGTGATGTGAGGGGGTGCAGTGCTCCTGTTAGCGCAGTCTTCCCCCTGAAAGAGTGACATTTTAGCGTAGGGGTTAAGGGCGAACGGTGGTTAGCCAGGGGAAATGGGGTAAAGTCTTCTGGGTTGAGGGGAAACAGCAAAGACCCTGAGACGCAGAGAGTGTGGTGAGTTCACAGCATTTTCTACCACGCGGGCACGGACGGTCTCATCATTAAAATCCTCTCTATGCACCCTTGTGCCTCCCTCCGACGGCCCTTACCTGGACTAGTGCTTATTTTTCTAGCTGGACTTGAGACCTTCTGAATCAACAGCCCTCTTAGCCCTCTCCATCCTTTCCAGGCTGGACCACGCTTTTCCCAAGCCCCATCTTGTACCTGCTTCCTGTCAGCATTTAGACAGGTGGCTGTCACTCACTCATTCACTCACGCCCTCAGTCACTCACTCAGTATATTTATTTTGAGTTCTTCTCCGGGCTAAGTCCTGGGGACACCGAGGTGAATAAAACAGACATAAAACCAAGCCAAACCAAAACCTGTCCTTTTCTGGTCTCTGCAGGGACTGGGGAGCAGGAGACGGGGACGAGGGAGGGGAGAGCTCCCAGGTGAGCTCCACCTGAGTGAGTCCCAAGATGCCCCGCCTGCCCATAGAACCATCACCGCGGCGCTCAGACCTCCCCGCCACCTCCTCCAGCCCACCGCGGTGACCTCCATTTCTGCATCCCCCCTAAATAAAAGGGGGACCATTTTCTAGGGAGCCAGACTTCATAATTTTTTAAGGTGCTGCCGGGCACGGGAAGCACGCAGGATGGAGCGGCCTCCCCAGACTGATAACACTTATCTGGTCTCCCTGTCTCAGGGAGATTCATTCCATAATTTCTGGGGCCTCGGAGGGACCGTCTTTGCATTTCTCAGTACAATACACAGCAGTCACTATTCATGGGCCCTAGCAGCTCCATTATCAAAGAGTCCAGTATGATTACCACGCATTAAGTTACCTACAATAATTCTGTTTTATTCTCCATTTTGGTGAGATAAGGCGTGCAGACTGGCAGAGTCTGGGCGTCGTTTGCAATTTGTATCCAGAGCCTTATCTGCACTCTTTCCTGGGCTCTCTCACTGGATCCCTTGATGTGCCTTCTTAGTAAGAATATCATGATGATACTGCTCTGTATCCGGGGTTGGCAAACCATGACCTGGGTGCTGATCTTGGCCCACCGGCTGCTTTTGTAAATGGAATTTTACTGGAAGATGGTCACACCCATTCGTTTAGCTGTTGCCTAAGCTGCTTTCATGATTAAACAGCAGAGACGACTAGTTGAAATAGACTACAGACTTTGAAACCTAAAATATTTACTATCAGGCCTTTTACAGGAAAAGATTGCCAACCTTTGCCAACAGCTAATGTTTCTCGTGTCTAAGTCCAGTGCAAAAACCAATCACGCTTCAGTAAAATAAAAGTAAGAATTAAAAAAGAAAACAGGAAAACAAAAATCCTTTACATGGTTGGTGTCCTTTAATCCACGTAAGAGCCCATTTTAGAGATGAGACTATTGAGGCTCCGAAGTGATGGCCTACGGTCCCATCAGTGCTGAAAAGCAGAATTGGGGTTCCAGCCTCCGTGGCATCAGCGGTATCTGACTGCCATCTCCACAAGCCTTGTGAGATCTGAACCTGCACTGACCTTCACCAGCTAAGGGACCTTGTTAAATGAGGCAAGGCACTTTGTCTCATTTTGCACATTTGTTCAAAGGGGCCCCTGCTACAACCTAGTGGCACCTAGTGTTTGGAGAGTTAGATGAGGCATGGAGGGTAAAAACATACTGAGACTTGGTTCAACATTCTCCGGTGGTTGCCTCCCAGGTGACCTCTGTCCCATTTGTAGATGGCGGGCTGTGTCCCTGATCCCCACCCCCCAGCTGCATCCAGTCTGACAAGGCTCCTCTGCTCCCTTGCTTCTCGAAGTATAGCCCGCACACCACCCGGATGCTTGTTAGAAATGCAGAATCCTGGGCCCACCCCAGACCTACTGAACCAAGACCCGCACGCTGACAACACGCCCAGCGACTCGGTGGGGATGTGAGATGCTCTGCCTGTATCCCCCACCTGATGAACTCCTGACGGCAACGCCACCAGCCTCCACCGCTGTTAGGGACAGGAGCATCTCCACCACCTCGCCGCGCTGGCCACGTGGACTTCTGTCCTGGTTTGCTCCCTGTAATCCTTTCAAAAAAAGGGCACCCCATGCTGTCCCCTAAGACCTTCTGGTTGTGCTCTGATGCCTTCCCTGGGTCTTGGGGGCTTCCTCTCCCAAGGATTTGCCCTTTCTATCCCTTCCCCTAACTCCTCCGCACCTGCTGTGCTGGGACTCTTGACATTTGCTACGCTCCCAGCAGTGGGTACCACCCTGTGTCGTCTGAGGGCAAGAGAAGCCCCCGGGACACTCAGAGTGATGAGTGGGTGCTGCCTCCTTACTTTCTTGACCCTAAGGGCTCATCCTCACCCTGGCTCCAATTCCTGATGTCCCAGCCAGGCTCACGCCTGGGACGTGACCCTCAGTAACTCTTACAGGCGACGCAAAGGAGGTCTGCCTTCACCTTAGGGTGAGCTGCCTTGTCCCCGGGGAAGTGGAGTCCACCTCACACGGCCCCAGCTTCCAGCACAGGGCTCCACGTACAACAGATGCTCAGTCACGACCTGATCATCCATCAACTAATCTCTGTATCTGTGAATCCCAGCGCTGTGTTTCTGGCCTCCGGTCTCCCACCCACCTTCACCTCCATCCTTTTCAAGCACGTAAGAAAGAAAGGCAGTCCTGTTAACGACCGGAGAAGTGAGGTAGCACTATGGCCAAGCGATGTCAGAAAACACATCATTGGCTGAACCTGACCCCCTTCCTGCTCCGTTCTTCGGTATCTCGGCTTCTGAGGGACTCAGCCGTGGCGGATGCCACCAGGTCCAAGCAGATCCAGCTAGGCTGAGCCCGCAGTGTTTGCCGACCTCCTCAAATCAGTCAGATGTTCCAATGTGGACGCCAGCAGGTTTCTCCTCTCTCTCCCCACGCCTCGGATTCATCCTCCTCCTCCCCTTTTCTATCACAAACACACATCTGTTCCGACTTAGGATAACAAAAGGAAAATTAAATGAATCTGTTTCGTGTGTTGCCAAGGTTATTTATAGGACTTGAATACAGGCAGATACGAAACAAAGAAACCAGGAGAGAAATAAAAATAAGTTATCTCCTCAAGAAGCCAAGCAAAGTTCAAGGAAAAGAAAAATAAGTCATGTCCTTCGGGCTGATGAAGCTGTACACGTCTTTGGTTTATCACAGCCTTTCTTCCAGGTCCTGGGAAAAATCAATGAGGCCTGTTGGGTTTTGAGAGATCAATATGAAAAATACGCGCTTTGCAACGCAGAACATGTGCGCGGTGCATGTGTTTCAAGGGGCCACAGGGCCGACAGAACAGTCCTAATCCAGCCCTCGGAGGAGTGTCAATATTGATGGTGGGGATGAGGGCACGGCCAGGGCTTTGCGCTGCCCCCTCAGCTCTTCTCCGTGGGCTTTGCGCTGCCCCACGAGGGCAGGTGGCGGAGGCTTTGGGACATTGATGAAATCTGCTGCTTTCCTTATGCCCTGCGTGCGATGATGCCTTTCAGGAATACGCAGGTCAGAGACAAGATTTTATAATAACTTTGGATGGAGTGTAATCTAAAAAAAAATTGCAAATTACTATGCTGTACGCCTGTAACTAATGTAATATTGTAAATCAACTATCCTTTAAATAAATATATGAATGAATAAATGAATGAACAAACGAATGAATGAATGAATCAATGAATGAATGAATAAAATTGGGGAAAACGCTATTAGGGAATTGCATGGGCACAGGGATCGAGTCTGTTGCTTCCAAACCAGCACATTCTGAAATGCCATGTTATTGGAAGTAAATACAGAGTCACCTCTGTTTTTTAAATTTCTCATGATGGGAGACATAGAACTAGCCAGAAATGGGGCATTTGACAATAAAGAACACAGAGACGGCTCCTGGACAGGAACAGGAAGAGACGGCGTCGGACCCTACGAAGAATCTTCGTGTGCAATTTTGGGTAATAAACAAGTATGCAATACCTCTTTCTTTAAAAAAAAAAAAAAGAAAGAAAAGAAAAGGAAAGGAAAGGAAAAAAAAATAGGTCAGAGAGAGAATTGTAGGCTCCAAAGGAAATGGCTACACTGTCAGGATGAATGTTACCTGTAACTTAGGGAAGTAGGTAACAGGTCCACACCTGGACACCTCTGACTCACCTCCCTCCTCCCCAGCGTCCCCATAGCCACTCGCTCCTTGAGCTCCTCCCCAGCTGACGTCTGCCAGAACCAGCCCCCAGGTCTCACTCAGCCTCTCCATCTCTCCACCACGGTCTTGGTTAATCTCTCCATTAAGTCCACATCTGCCTCCTATCTGTCCTCATTTCCTGATTTTCTTCAGCAGATAAAAATGTTGACTTTTTGGTGATCCCTCTAGTTTAGCATTTACTCCATTGCGTTATATTTCATATTTATCTGTTTACTTGTTTCACTGTCTTCTTCATTGGAATAGAACCTCTTTGAGGTCAGTGATTTTGTTATGTTTAACGGCTCTAACCCCCCACACCCTAGAATTAGTGCCTGGACTATAATAAGCACTCAAAATATATTTGTTGAATGAATGAATCAAAGTCAATGCCCTCCCCCCAGGCTAGTTTGTGAGTTCACTAAAGTCAGAATCTCTTGTTCATTTCATATTCCTGGTACATAGTTAAGTGTCTGGCACAGGGTAAGAATCCAAAAAAATAATTTTTGTTCAACTGAATTGGCTGGAAAAGCACTTTGCAGGGGGAACTCACCAAGGGGGCCCTCAGAATTGCTTCTCTGTCTCTGTGTACAAAGCCAGAATAAACGCTTAGGAAGTTGAGACCGCCTTCCACAGCAAGAGAAAGGAGTCTTCCATGAGGCTCAAGGACAAAAGATCCCCAAATCTCAACACCCCAAATTGGCAATTACGCTTCTCGGGCCTCACAATTCTATTTATGAACGTAAATCCTCACCTTATCTCGAGGAAACATACTGCAATGTCAACTCGATTTTAAAAGACCTTTATGGTCGCCACAACTTTGATATATACATTTTATTGTGGCACCATTCGCCCTGATAAAGTTAAGGTTGAGTCAGCACTTCCAGAAGGAAATCCATGTTGGGGGGATTTACAACTCAGCCATAAACACGTAGCTTTGGCTTTGGTGATAAAGAAAGGAAATTCTGCCCCAATGTGCAAGGATGTGTAAGTGAAGCCAACAAGCTCAAGGAGAAATCCTGGATCTCCCTTTTTATCACGTAAGTTCTCAGTCAGTATCAAGGAGAACATATCATTAATGAGAGCTAACAGCTTCTTCCATTTCTCGTAAAGCAGAATCCAGTAAGCGTGCTCGACTTTGTGGACTCCCAAACTCCTAACTAGTTATCCGCCTTTCAGCCCACACTCAGGTGGTCACCACATCCCGGTGAGTGTCCCTGCAGTCCTTCTCAAGCCTTAATGCACCCATGAATCCCTGGGGAACCTTGCTGACCTGAAGCCCGGGGCGGCACCTAAGAGCCTGCATTTCTAACAAGCTCCCAGGGGAGGCAGGTGTCGCTGTTCCACGGACCAGTCTTTGAGAAAACCAGTATTCAGTTCAGGAGGCCCCAGATGTCCACACCTCTGCCTCCTCCCTCTTCCTTAATGCAGACCCTCCTCATTTCATACCTGGCCTATTTCACACCTGCTCCTCCATCTACCTTTCTGCAATCTCACTTGCCTTTATTTTTTCTCCTCCTTCTTTATGTTGCCGAGGACATTTTAGCGGAAAAATAGAAATCCTATCACTTCCCAGATTAAACCATTATATCATCTCAACATTCCCTTCCCTCCACAGTAGAGCCCAGAATTCTTTAGCCATCCCCAGCCAAGCTCCCCAACGCCCCACAGGGAGGCTGAGTTATTCCCTCCTCAGTCCTACCACTTTCCACGCTCTGCCATTAAATCTGTCCAAGTGTCTAATAATGGACCCGTGCATCTGTCAACTCCACCTGACTGTGAGGTCTTGAGAGGCAGGAAGCATACTCCATTCAGGGTCCGCCAGTCAATATGAGTGCAGTAAGTATTTGATGACAGGAGGAATGAATAAATTAGGGGGTTTATAATAAAAACTAACATTTATTGAGCACTGCCTGTTTACCGGGCACTGTGCTTTATGTTTATTGACTCATTTCATGCTCAGAACAGCCCTGAGAGTTAAATACGATGAGGCCTACTTCAGACATGAGCTAAGCGAGGCTCAGAGATACCAAGTAACTGTCCCAGAGATGCACAGTACCAAGTGCCACAATCGAATCCAAACTCAGTTTTATTTAAATTCCCAAATTCTTTCTCTTAATTGCCAAGCTATGGTGAACGACCGACTGAGCAGACAAATGAAGGCAGGAATGAAGGAATGAATGACTTCTGTTGCCCTTGGGGATCTGTGAAGCCAGGCCGCCTCTTCCCACAAGTCAATGAAAGCAGCCTATTCAGATGGCCGAGTGCTAATATAGAAAGACAAAAAAAGGTGAAGTGTGCTTCTGGTTTACTACTCTGACCTCTGGCGGCTCAAAATAAGATTTGACTTTTGAAAAGCAAATGCCTCCACCTGCTATGTCAGCTCCTTGACACCGAGATGAAGGACATGAAGACGCCTGACTCTGCATCAGAGCTCTGGACCCAAGGAAGTTGAAGAGCAGCGAGTAAGTCTTACCTAGTGATAGCACTAGGGTGTGAGAGGCCAGAACACTGCATATCATTCACTCACTCATTCATTTATCCATCCACCCACCCACCCATCCATCCATCAATCCACCCACCCACCCATCCATCCATCCACCCACCCATCCATCCACCCATCCATCCATCCATCCATCCATCCTTTCACTCACTCATCTATCCATTCACTTAGTCATTTTTTATTCATTTACCCATTCATTGATCCAGCCTGATGTTCATTTTTTTCATTCATTCAGTATTTATCAAGCCTTCGTATGCTTTAGGACCTACTGAAGTCTAGAAACATGGCAAGGCTGGAAGGGAGTGGCTGAAGGAATTTTCCTGAAAAAAAAATTACCCAGGCAAATAGGTATGTGGATTAGAGTGTGTTACACAATGGATGCAGGGGGATGAAGGTAGTTCTGGACATAAGCAACAACACGTGTGCAAGCTGTGGGTGTGAGAGAGTGTGAGCCTAGCAGGCTGGAGGCACTGAAGGAAGTTCAGGGAGACTGAACAGGAATGAGAGTCCAGAGCAACAGGAAGAAGGGAGAATGATGAGCTACAAAGATGCGGGCAAGAGTGCTCAGGCCTCCTCTTAGCTTCTAGTAACTAGAGGGTGTCAGCATCCCTGTGGGTCAGCAAGGGATGCTCGGAGAAAGGACTGTGCCATGTTGAAGGGACTTGATAAAACGATACTCATGCGTATGTCCACATCCTTGTAGATTAGCAATGAAATGAGGAATCAAGTCTGTATACAGCACTCAAACATGGAAGGACAAATGCATACATACAGGCATATTTCTTTCTCTGCCTGTCTGTCTGTCTATCTATCTATCTACCAATTATCTTCATCTTTCTGTACAGCAACTTCAGGGCTGACCCTAAGTCTTTATTATGTAGAGTGCAGTGGGGGGGAATCCCAGGTTCTTCCTGATGCCATCCCCTGACCTTGAGGTTCCAGGCCCTGGTGCTGGGAGTTTGAGGGTTAAGGTGCTAATTACTCCAGTGATCTATCCGGCCGGTGTGGCTGCTCTAGCATCGCCCTGCTGCCTCAAACGCTCTCCGCTACTTCTGCATCATGATCAGTATCCAGCAATACTGTTTTGTTTTTTTTTTAAAGCTGCCTGCAACACCTTTTGCCTAGAAGCTCCACTTTGACATTTTCTGGTGGAGTCTTGTGGCCTCCTATGCATAGATCCAGGAGGTGTGGGTCGCCTCTCTTTGACACCCAGAGATCTCACCCTCACCACTCTTCCCTCATTCTCCAGCTAGATGGGTTGAAATGAGCGATTCTCTTTCCAGGATGGTAAGGAGGAGGCCCAAACTCTCCCCATGATGCTACTCTCCAGCCCAAATCCCTGCCCCATTCAGGGCTTCAGCTTTTGAACACAATAGCCACAAAGAAAGTGTGGGGCAGGCAACATTGTTTTTTTCCGACCAGATCCTTCTCCTGAAGCAATGAGTACTGAGCTGAGTATCTCCTTTGTCGGGGCAGGATTAGGAGAGAGGAAAAAGAAAAGGCAGGGGGCATGCAGAAAAAAGAAACATAATTAATATCCGTCTGACCACCGACCTGTGCTGTAGAGGTGAATATAGATAGAGATGCAGTGACAGAACCAGTAGATAGTAGACATACGTATACGACAAGATAAAACAATGTTAGATATGTTCGGATTTCCAAACTTCTAATCCCTGCAGGCTAAACTCATTTTTCCCATTTCCGAAAACTCTTAAGGATGGCCCTGCCTGGGCAGACACATTTGGGGGAAGTTTCGTAATGGAAAAAAATGAAAGTAGGGGCAGGCAGAGGACAAGAAAAAGCAGACAGAAGCAAGGGCGGAGGAACACTGGTATACAGTCCAGGAGGAGAGGTGCTGAAACAGCTCTTCTGTGAGAACAGGGAATGGAGGAGAAAGCAGTAAAAGAGCATTTTAAGAATGTTTGCTGAGTATTTCCCATTACTCCCTGGAGCTGGATGGGGGATACAGCACTGCCAGCTCCCACGGTGGGTGGTTAAGTGTCTGCTGATGCTGAGTGCTGCTCTCAGATGATTGGACCTGGCCCTGGGACCTGGTGGAGCACAGCGACTCAGTGAACAACCTGGGGCAGAAACAGAGCAATGTATTCAGGGTCAGGGATGAATTTTGTCCCAGGTTCTTCACCAGGAACCTGCAGGGGAGGAGGAAAGGTAACTACCAGTTATGGACGATTCAATGCACATGAGCTCAGGGAAGCCAGAGAGCCTCTCCTAATACCACACAGGCACACACTCCAGGGATGAACCTGGGGGTCCCTGCCCTGACTTCCAAGAAGAGTAGATCAAAAGCAGGGTATCACAGGGTCCTCAAGCAGCTGTTATCAGGTGACAGAGCAAGAACAACATGCGATCTGGAGTCTCATAGGACTGCATGATAATATTCAGTCTTTCTAAAGCTATAATCTCTCTGGTGACAGCTACATCCCCGGCTTGTTATGTTACATTAATGCACACACCCAACTCACTTGGCACATAAGAGGATCTGAATCCACCCTAACATTGCCCCTTGTTACCCTCCTAAAAGCTCAGGAATATACATTTCCATGGGTTCGGATAAAGGATGTTAGGAAAAAAAAAAAAACTACGGAACAAATGACAGAGCCTCGTGTTTTAAAATCCTAATATAAATTCTAATAAAGCGGTAAAGTAAAACTGGCGTAGAAACCAATTTCTGCAAATCTTCCTGCTGGTAAGTTATTCATGCCTTTATTCATTCATTCCGTTTTGATCCACCACCAGAATTACAACATAGTGGTGAAGGAGGGAGGCTCTGGAGCCAGACACACACAGAGTTTAAATTAATATCAGCTGTTTCTGTTGGTAATAATAAAAATCAACATGCCCCTGCTCCAAGCCTGATGTGAGTGAGGGGATTATAAAGATAACAGTCTACTCCTACCTGAGAATTGCTCAAAACCCAGCAAGGGATGGAGACCAGTAAAGAAACTCTGTTACGGATGCTTTCAACGGCATGTAACAGAACTCTTAGTTAATAGCGGCTAAAACCATGACAACATTTGTAATTTTTTTAACAAAAAGTTTGAAAGGAGGTGGTCCCAGGGTTGGTCTGGCAGCTCTCTCATCTCCCAGTAAGATGTGTGTCTTTCTACTCCTCCTTCCTTAATGTGTCGACTTACTTATCCTACGCATGTTGCTGTGTGTTCGAAACAAGGCTGCCATCAAAGGAGGTAGCAGGCTTGCCTTTCTAGACAGGAAGGAGGAGGAAGGCGTAGTTCTAGTGGCTCCTTCTCTCGAGCTTGCCCTTAACACCAAGAAGCAAAACATCTTGGGGGCAGGTATAGCTCAGTGGGAGAGTGTGTGTCTAGCACGCACAAGGTCCTCGGTTCAATCCCCAGTACCTCCATTCATAAATAGATAAATAAACTTAATTACCCCAGCAACAAAAAGAAGCAAAACGTGTTTCCAGAAGTCATTCAACAGTCTAGTCCTGACATATTATTGGATAGAGACGGATCGCAGACCCCCCCCCCAAGTCTCCCCCGCTCCCCTGCTCCTGGAGGTTCAGCAGAGGCTGGGGAAGCACAACTTGAGTTTTTCAGCTTCTGGAAGGTGTGGGGATACCTGTTGGGTTAGCCAACTAACAGCACCTCCCTCAGAAACTTCCAGCAGGTAGGGACCACAGAGGTGGAGGAGGGGGCACGTTTAAACTGGGACCAGAGGAGAGATCGACTGATTCTCTTTTGGGACTTGGGGAAGATCTTACAGAGAAGGCAATGTTGGAGCAACACCTGGAAGAAATGTGCCAGCTGGGGTCGGGAGGGCTTCCAGCGACAGAAAAGAGCGATGCAGAGGCAAAGACAAGAAAGAATAAGGAGATCAGAGAATTGTGAGACTGGAGAGGGTAGAGGGAAACTGTGCCAGGAGTGGAAAGGGATGGGGACTGTCCAGCTGGGTCCCTGCATGTCAGCTTATCACATAGTACTTCTCAACATAAGGGACCACTTTGAAGAATATGAGATGATTGTAGAAGACAGAGGAACTCCATACTGAAGAGCATTGAGTCATACAAATAAGATCCTTTCTTACAAACTCTCCTTTACATCTTGTTTTCGCATCGGGGAGGAAGTCTTGGTTTGGGGTTGCTGTTATCTTTAACATCTCTCATTCCTCTTCAAGTCCCTCTGTAGCACAAAGAATGGCAAGCCTCAGGTGGGGGACCTTGCGGGCAGTCCCCAGTTAGGATTTAATAATGCTCTTTTGTTCTGTTTGCATTGTATTTATGCTTAAAGTTACCTGCCAGTGATGGCAAAATGACATTGCATTTGAATGACACTCTGCACTTCTTTTCTCTTAATCTACGTAATTTTGGTTTTCAAAAATGAGCTAATTTACAGAAGAAGCTTGAGTAAATAAAGGGACGGGTGGTACACAATATGACAGGATTCAGGAAGACCACTCATATTAGGGCATAAGGGGATGATCCCATCTGTTTCCCAAAGACTTGCTGTGACCAGGACATGAGTTCATATATGCAAAGAGCTTAGACTCATGCCTGGGACAGAAAATAAATACTGACTACTGGAATCCTGTCAAGGCTGCTAATCATCAGCTTAGAGGCAAAGTGAGTTCAAGGGTGGGAGACTGGACGCAGGAGATGAGTCAGGAGTTTGTAAACTGGATAGACACTGAGCAAAATCTAGGGACAGTAGGGCTGGGGAGAGAGAGACGGGACACATTTAGGCAGAAGAATCTGCAGGTCTCCGTGGGACAGAGGCCACGGTGAATGTCTCCTGTCTCTCTCTGCGGGGGTTGAAGCTGTCTGGGTCCCGGGCTCGCCGTGACATATTACTGGGTCTCTGTGCACAGACTGACTCAGATGAACACTGTGCACACACAGATAAGAATCACCAAGCACATTCTGTCCCCAACGAGGCGCCTTGTCATTTTCAGAATATCAGCTGTCACACAGAGCGAGAGTGCTCTTCTGCTGAAATGAGAGAGGAAGGGGAAAGAAAAAAAAGGGAAAAGAACCTGAACATAAACTAAAAATAGACCTGAAACCTTGATGGGAGGAACATTCCATCAGCCACAGAGCCCACTCAACGAGGCACCCTCTCCAGGCACAGACTCCACGTCTCACCCAGGCGGGAGGAAGGTGGGGGGGGGGAGCCTAATTCAATGGGGTTTACGTGGCTAGCAACGCCCCCCACCCACCAGCCGCCCACTCCCCATCCAATTCAGTCCTCACCACGGTCCTGTAAAGAGACCAGAGTGCAGAGGAATTAGGTAACTTGCCAGTGGTGGCCCAACTAGCAAATGACGTGAACCCTGTTTGACCAGCCCCACATTTTGCACCTGTGGGCCACTTTTTAAGGAAACTGGAGATTGGGTGAAATGAGGGCTTGGAGGCTCATAGAACCCCATAGTATTATTTTTGGCTTGACTATGTTGAATCACCCAAGACATATAGGCTCACTTTTCTCTAATCAAGTCACAGCATCCTTGAATAGTTTTGTAGTTAGGTGTGCGGTAGGTGAGACAAGCAACAGGGCACTCACAGATCACCTTGGTTTCAATCCCAGGAGAGTATCTAAGGGACGGCGATTCTGTTGGTTGGGGGCAGGGCCCAGAGGGATGTGGGGTGCTGAGCCTAGCCCCCAGCCCCTACTTCCTAAAATAAGTCACTCCACAGGGCTGTTGATATTACTCCCATCCCATCTCCCATCACTCCCCATCTCTCTGTCTCCTTGGCGGCTGCTATGAACGGAATGTTTGTGTCCCTCCAAATTCACATGTTGGATCCTAATCCCCAGTGTGATGGTCTCTGGAGATGAGGCTTTTGGCAGGTGATTAGGTCATGAGGGTGGAGCCCTCATGAATGGGATTAGTGCCCTTGTGAGAAGAGACACAAGAGAGATGATCTCTGTCTCTGTCTCTGTCTCTCTCTCCAAGAAGGTGACTGCAGGCAAACCAAAAAGAGAGTTCTCCCAATCAGCTGGTACCTTGAACTTGGACTCCCCAGGCTCCAGAACCGTGAGAAACAATTTTCTGTTGCTTCACTCACCCAGTCTATGGTGTCCTGTGACGGCAGCCTGAACTGGCTAAGACAGGCCGTGTCTCAGCTCTGGTTTTCCTCCTTCCCTGGTCCACTGCCTGCTCCTCAGGCTCCTGTCACTGGTCCTCTGACCACCCCAGGGTCTGTCCATGCTCTACAAATTCATCAGAACGATCTCTCCAGAACAACTCCGATCATGTCACTGCCCGTGATTAAAACTCTCAGTCATTCTGCACTGCCCTCATACACCAGGTCCTGATCTATATTATCTGACCCTTGTCCTCCGACCAAGCTTAATATCCGGCCAAATCCCATCTATCCTTCATCCCAGTCATATTTTAACTCACATCACTCTATTCCCTCAAGCCCTGGTGCCTTTCTTGGTTTATACTTTTCCCACTGCCCGACATACACACACGCACGCACGCACGCATGCACGCACCCTGCCTCCCCCATCTATTCACCTTGTCAGCCCCATCGTCAATGTTTATTGACTAGTGACTTCTTTGTCTAGAGCTGGGAACAACTTCATTTGCATACTATACTGCTTTATTTCAGCCTCACTCAGGCTTAAAGTAAGAAATCACTCCAGTTAAACTAGCAGCCCCCTCACCACTAACAGATCAGAGCATCTTAAAATTTGATGACGTCCAGAGCCCGCCAAGGAAAGCATCTCGAATGGCAAAGAAACTGTGACCCGGGTAGAGTAAGACATGAACTGAGGTTATCGAGGGCAGAAGAATAAATATTTGAGATGTTGTTGAGATGTTATTCCCTTCAAAAGGGCTGCAAGGAATGGTGTTTGGGCGCACTTGACAGGCTTCAGAAGGCAGAACAAGGGCCGCATAGGTGGAAATTGCCCTGGTTTAAAACCTGGAAGGAATGCCTTGCCATTCAAGTAATTCCTTAGTGGCTACCCTGGTGCGTGGCGGAGCGGGGAGGCAAGGAGGAGGGAACTCCCTAGACATCACTGAACGTGTGCAGGCCGAGATGAGATGTCTACGCTTCAGGAATGCCACTGAGGGGGCAGACAGGATTCCTATTACTTTTTCTTGTCTAACACCCATCACCTCACTTGTTAAGTATATCCTCAGTGTTCATTTAAGGAATTCGTTCTTCATTCTCAGTGGATGGGATGGGGTTAACCCCACTCCCAGGCTCCAGAAGTGGATATGTGCTCATTCAAAACACCACATCATCATGGTCACGGTGACTGGTCCATGACTTTGCAGGCTATGCAAGGCTGGTCAATGAGATCCCTCCTTGGGACTTTGTCTGGAGGGGTTGCTAATTGGGAAGGATTTCCGCCTGGACTCAAGAATGTCCATCTTTGCCACGACATTCCCTACAAAGCTGAAAGAGTGATCTTTTATTTTTTTTTAATTTTTTAATTAAAAAAATTTAACACCTTTATTGTGATATGATTCTTGTACAGTAAACTATGCATATTTCAGATGTATAATTTGATGAATTTTGTTAGGTGTACACCCATGAAACCACCACCACAATCAAGATGGCTAACATTTCCATCACTCCCCAAGAGGAACAAAATTCTAATTTGCAATTTATCCCTTCCCACCCCCTTCACTACCTGGTAACCATGGAGGCGAGCAGTGAGAGCCACGGATTGGGTGCTCCACTCCTGGGGTCCTGTGCAGGGGAGATGAGCCCCCTTGGCTGGCTGAAGGACCACTGGGACTAGCAGGAAAGCTGTCAGAAACCTGGACAAAGCACTGGCCTGCCCCTGGCAGAGCAGAGAGGGTGGATTGAAGCCACAGTGCTGGCTGACTCCTGAGGGCACACCCCAGTCCAAGCCAAGCAAACACTCCAGCCCCACCACAGTGCAGCACTGGATCTGGGGCAGCCATGACCAGGGAAAAGACTGTGGGATGCAGAGGCGATCCATCCTGGAGTGAAGCCTGGGTGGGGCAGAAGTGGTCATTGCTGGTGCTTACTCAAGCAGCACATCAGAAGCAGCCCAGTTCTCTGACGGTGGCTATTCTAACACAGCTCATGCCCCCAGTACACACCAAGAGGCAATGCGGGCACCATCTACCCCGCAGTGTGGCTCCACAACAGGGCAAGGGCGGTGGAGGCTGTGGGGAGTAATCAGCCCTGAAGGACAAAGAGGATTTGGACCCAGGACTGCATCTGAGCAGAGAAAAAGAAACAACTGCTGGCACCTGCATGGGCAGCACATTGGAAAGAGCTCAGATCTCTGTCTCCAGCCAACATAAACTGAGAGCTGGCACAGCTCCCCCACCCCCGCTTTGGTGCTCCCTCCGTCTAGGGCAAGGGTCCCAGTGCTGGGGAAGGGGAAAGTGCGCTTTTAAAGGGAACAGAGTCACTTTGGGACCGACCCTCAGGGCTTCCGCTCCAGCAACTTGGGATCAGACCGCACCTCCAATAAGGCAATGATGGCAAATGAACAAAGGAGAAACCTTGCCTCCCACCCGGCTCCAGCTCTAGCCCCTCCATCTCCAGCCCCACCTCTACCTAGGTGACAGCTGCCAGCACACCCTGGGGAAAGATGTGACTTGCATCCACATCAAATCCAGCTTTCTCCCCAGACGTACTGGCCATAGCGATGCTCCCACATAAGAACACCCTTTCAAGACTGTACTAGGTGAATTTCACTTAGTGAATTTTGTCAAATGCTTTTTCTGTATATATTTTCTGTAAAATATATTCACAGACACAGAGAAAGTTAAGCAAAATGAAAAAGCAGAAGGACTGGTCTCAATGAAAAGAGCAAGAGAAAACCTCCTGGAAAAAATAAATAATGAAACAGATAAACTTCTCAGGTAAAGAACTGAAAGCATTGGTAATAAGAATGTTCACTGAATTAGGGAAAAGAATACATGAACACAGTAAGAATTTTAACAAGGAACTAGAAAATATTTTTAAAGCCCAAGCAAAAATGAAGAATTCAATAACTGAAATAAAAAGCACACCGAAAGGAATGAATAACAGACTAGGTGATACCAAAGAACACGTAAGTGATCTGGAAAATAGAATAATGGAAATCCCTCAATTAGAACAGCAAGAAGAAAGCAAGTTTTAAAAAATGAGAACAGTTTAAGAGATCTCTGGAATAACAAAAAATGTACCAACATTCCCATTAGAGGAGTCCCAGAAGGAGAAGAGAGAGAGAGAAAGGGATCAAAAATGTATTTGAGGAAATTATGGCTGAAAACTTCCCAAACCTGAAGAAGGAAACAGATATCCAGGTACAGGAAGCACACAGGGTCACAAACAAGATGAAACCAAACAGACCCATACCAAGACACATCACAAATAAAACAGGAAAAGTTAAAAATAAAAAGAGAATTCTAAAGGCAGCAAGAGAAAAACAAATAGTCATTTACAAGGGAGTGCCCATAAGGCTGTCAGCTGATTTTTCTGCAGAAACTTTGCAGCCCAGAAGGGAGTGGCACGACATATTCAAAGTGCTGAAAGGATAAAACCTGCAACCTAGGATAATCTACCCATCAAGATTATAATTTAGAATTGCGGGAGAGATCAAGAACATCTGAGACAAGCAAAAGCTAAAAGAATTCAGCAATATTAAACCTACTCTAGAAGAAACATTAAAGGGTCTTCTCTAAGTGGAAAAGAAGCAATAATCTACAAGAAAGGGAAAAATCCCACTAGGAAGGCCAACTATATAGTAATGACTGAGAATCAACCACTTAAATAAGCTAGTACAAAGATTAAAAGACAAAAAAAAATTGTAAAAGCAATTATAAATACAATAAACAGTTAAGGGATAAACATGAAGATGTAAAATATGATATTAAAAAACAAAAAGAGGGGAAGGGAATAAAAAAAGTAGTACTTTTAGAATGTGTTTAAACATAAATGACTACCAATTTAAAACAGGTTGATAGTTATAGGTCAACATATTTGAACCCCATAGTAACCACCAATCAAAAACTTCCAGCAGATACACAAAAAACAAAAAGAAAGGAACACAAACATACTACTAAATAAAATCATATGCCAACAAATTGGACAACCTAGAAGAAATGGACACATTTCTAGAAACACCAGCCTGCCAAGAATGAATCAAGAAGAAAACAGACAATTTGAAGAGATGAATCACTAGCAGTGAAATTTAATTTGTAATTAAAACGAAAACTCCCAGCAGACAAAAGTACAGGACCAGACAGTTTCACAGGGAAATTCTACCAAACATATAAAGAAGAGCTAGTAACTTTCCTTCTCAAACTTTTCCCAAAAATTGAAGAGGAGTGAACAATACAAAATTCATTCTGAAAGACCACCATTTCCCTTATACCAAAACCAGACTAAGACAAAAAAAAAAAAAATTACAGATCAATATCTTTGATAAATATAGATGCAAAAATCCTCAACAAAACATCGACAAACCAAAATCCAACAATATATAAAAAGATCATATACCGTGATCAAGTGAGATTTATTCCAAGAACACAAGGATGTTTCAATATTTGCAAATCAGGCAATGTGATACACCATATTAATAAAAGGAAGGATAAAAATTACATGATCATTTCAATAGACGCAGAAAAAGCATTTAACAGAATTCAACACCAACTCATATTAAAGACTCTCATAAAAGTTGGTATAGAGGGAACATATCTCCACATAATGAAGACCATTTATGACACATTCACAGCTAACATTATACTCAATGGTGAAAGGCTGAAAGACTTTCCTCTAAATTCAGGAACAAGTCAAGGATGCCCACGCTTGCCACCTCTATTTAATATTGTATTGGAAGTTCTAGTCACAGCAATCAGACAAGAAAAAGAAATAAAAGGCATTCAAATTGGAAGGAAAGAATTAAAACTGTTACTATTTGCAGATGACATAAAACTTTAAATAGAAAACCTTAAACTCTCCACCCCAAATCTATACAAACTAATAAATGAATTCAGCAAGGTAGCAAGATACAAGACTAATACACAGGAAATCTGTTGTTTCTCTTTACAGTAATAATGAACTATTAGAAAGATTAAGTTTTTTTAATCTCATTGAAATTGCATCAGAAGGAATGAATAAAATACCTAGGAATGAAATTAACCAAGGAGGTAAAAGACCTATACTCTGAAAACTACAAAACGCTGGTGAGGGAAATGGAAGATGATACAAAGAAGTGGAAAGATAGTCTATGCTCTTGGATTGGAAGAATTAATACTGTTAAAATGGCCACACTGCATATAGTAATCTACAGGTTTAACTCAACCCCTATCAAAATACCCAAGACATTTTTCACAGAACTAGAATAAATAATCCTAACGTTTATGTAGAACCACCAAAGACCTCAAATCACCAAAGCAATCTTGAGAAAAAAGAACAAAGTTGGAAGTATCACCCTTCCAGAGTTCAGACTGTAATACAAAGCTACAGTAATCAAAACAGCAAGGTATTGGCACAAAAAGACATACAGATCAATGGAACAGAATAGAGAGCCTAGAAATAAACCCACACACTTATGGTCAATTAATCTATGACAAAGGAGTAAGAATATGCAATGGAGAAAAGACAGTCTCTTCAATGAGTGATGCTGGGAAAACTGGACAGCTACTTGTAAAAGAATGAGATTATAGCATTTCCTCACACCATCTACAAATATAAACTCAAAATGGACTAAAGATATAAATGTAAGACATGAAACCATAAAACTCCCAGAAGAAACACAGGCAGAACACTCTTTGACATAAATCATAGCAACATTTTTTTTTGATCTGTCTCCTAAAACAAAAGAAATAAAAGCAAAAATAAACAAATGGGACCCAATTTAACTTAAATGCTTTTGCACAGCAAGGAAAACCATTAGCAAAAAAGAAACCCCAAAAACTTAGAGAATGGAAGAAAATATTTGTAAGTGATATGACCAACAAGGGGTTAATATCCAAAATATATAAACAGCTCATACAACTCAATATCAAAAAAAAAAATCAAAAAATGGACAGAAGACCTGAACAGACATTTCTGCAAAGAAGACATACAGAGGGCTAACAGGCACGTCTGAAAAGGTGCTCTACGTTGTTAATTATTAGAGAAATGTAAATCAAAAAAATGAGATATCGCTCCACACCTATCAGAATGGCCAGCATCAAAAAGAACACAAATAACAAAGGATGGCGAGGATATTAGAAATGGGAACCCTTGTACACTGTTGGTGGGAACGTAAATTGTTGCAACCACTATAGAAAACAATAAGGAAGTTCCTCAAAAAAATAAAAATAAAAACAGATCTACAAGTTCCACTCCTGCATTTATATCTGGGGGAAAAGAAAAAACTAATTTGAAAAGACACATGCACCTCAATGTCCCCTGAGAGGTCAGATCTGAGAAAGTTGAAAGTTGAAAACAAGATAAATTACAGATTCCAAGATGGAAAAGCCACTGCGTTTTTCTCCAGGCAGAGAGTCCACCTGATATCCCAAGAGAACAACAGCCGTGGTCCAGATCGCCTCTACTTTGGAAACACACCTTGCATCATAAATACATCTAGGGAAGAAAGATGGTCCTTCCCCGTGAGTTGGTGTGGTGGATGTAACTAAGAGGATGTGTACTGGACAGATTCCTCCAGATTTTCTCTCTCTCTTTCTGTTGCATTCCAACATCTGCAAATCTGGGTCCTTATGGTATGAAATCTGCCTCTAATGAGTGCCTTCTTATGGATGTAAACATATAGGGGCAGCTAAAAGAACAGCCTTTGGGTGTCAAACAAAGGTATAAATACATGCCCCTGCTACTCACCAGTAATACGAATTGTACGACGTGGGACCAACTAAGTAACCCGGCGAGTCTCCGTGCTGTCATCAGCACAGTGGGGATAAGAGGACCCATGTCATGGGGTTGTCGTGTGGACTAAATGAGATAATGCACAGATTAGCATATAATAACCCCCCCTAAAAAAATGACCAGTATTATTGTTATTATACATGGAAATGGAATGATTTCCTGCCAAACAGAAGTAGGCAGAATCTTACCACATCCTGGGAAAAAACACCAAATTATCTCAAACTACAGTATTAACAGTCCCTTAAATCCCACAGAAGCAAGAATGCCAACTCCGACATTCCCAAGTGTTTATTCACACAATTCCAGCCCCTTGTTGCTAAGAAACATTTTGACACTCGTCATCCCCTGCAATCTCAAGATACGAATCACCACATTTCAATCTTCTCCAGTAAGTCTAGTAGTTGGAAGACCCAGCTTCTGACCTAGAGACTGGAGGTGGGAGCCCTGACCTTCTTAATCTCCAGTTAAAAAAAAAAAAAAAGTTAGGTAAATGATGAGAGCAGCGTTCCATGCTTCTGGCAAAGAGGAGAGTCCATAAAAGCGAGTGAGAAAAGATTCCATTGTAGGCCAACTAATGCATCTCCAGAAGGGTTGCTCTCTGCATTCCCATTTAAGAAATCAATTCAGCATTCGACTTCTCCTCCTGTGGCGCATACTGAAGTGGGATCTGACAAGGATGGAAAACAGATTTGTGTTAAATACTGCCAATAAAGCCTGTAGCTCAAGGTTATAGCAGTCAATGGAAATCCGTGCCGCGGAAACCCTGAGACCCTCATCCATCAGCTAGAGTCGGCAGCTTTGAAAGGAAGCCATCGGTCTGGCTCAGGAAGAGGGACAGTCAACAAAATTGGGTTTGGGGAGGCCACGGTAGCCTAAGGTGCTGATTTTGCATTGGGTCCTTAAAACAAGCTGGAGCTTCCAGGTCTCCAAGCATCTCGTTGGCTTTTCTTGGTTGTAGTGGTTATCTCTTATTTTTGCTTTCCTCGCATCTATTCAGCTCATCTTTTTTCTATCAATAGCACCCACTTTATCTCAGGAAACAGCTCTTTTTCTGCTTCTCAGTCCATGGGATTTGGCTGGAATTTAGCCCACCTCCAGCTCTAAGGATACGTTGGCACGTGAACTCACTCTGGCCAGTCAGAGCTAAACAGCATCCTGACCTCAGTGAATTCTTCCGGGAGGTGTACCATGACCCACGAAGGCCGATCAGAGCCAGTGTGACTCTGGAATTTATCATAGTTGTTTGTTAAAATAAGTCTTCTTTCGACTGGGTTTGGTGGGAAGACAGGAGGCAAACCTGAAGCTTCTGGAAAACCATCTTATCATAATAAGGGAAGAATGGAATCAGCCCAGAGAAAGAGAGAAAGAGATGGACAGAGATAATCCAAAATCTGATTAGATCCCTGGAGCTCCTAGAACTAAGCTGTACCTGAAGACCATCCTTGGGACTTTACAGTTTCAAGATCTAATAAATTTGATTTTTTTTTTTTTTTTTTGGTTTTAACCAATTTGAGTTAGTTTTTTTGTCACTGCAAGTAAGAAAGAGCTGATGACGTCAACGTAGCTGTATGTCCCAGGTAAGGCAGGCCTGCGTGGACAGTTCCAGCTCCCTGGGGGGCCAAACTGAAGGCCGTACTCAGCAATTAGACACATCTTCCAATCAGATTCAACTTCCCAATATATTAAGAACATCCAGGCATATTACGGAAGCTGGCACGCAATTCCTGGGAAAGCAGACACCACGTCCCAAACCAAGAGGGTGCTGGTGACCCTCCGCACACCCACTCAGATCCCTCACCACTTCCACGCACTCCATTCTGCCCTGAGCAGACAAAGCTTCCGTCTTCCCGCGAAGGCTGCCCCAGGTTTCAGAATCCTGCTTTGCCCTGCCTATGACGGGTCGGCAGTGCCCAGGGAACTGGGCACTCCTTCACCGTTCACTTCCCCTTTGGCCAGGCTGATGCAGAGGCATTTTATTCCATTTTTTAAAATTGAAGTATAGTCAGTTTCCAATGTTGTGTCAATTTCTGGTGTACAGTGTAATGTTTCAGTCACACATATACATACATATATTCCTTTTCACTTTCTTTTTCATTATAGGCTATTCCAACATATTGAATAGAGTTCCCTGTGCCGTACGCTATAAACTTGTTGTTCATTTATTTTATATACAGCAGTATCTGCAAATCTCAAACTCCCAATTTATCCCTTCCCACCCTTCCCCCACCCCATAACCATGAGTCTGTTTTCTGTATCTGTGAGTCTGTTTCTGTTTTGTAAATAAGTTCATTTGTGTCTTTTTTTTTTTTTCAGATTCCACATATGAGTGATATCATATGGTACTTTTCATTCTTCTTCTGGCTTACTTCAATTAGAATGACGATCTCCAAGTCTATCCATGTTGCTGCAAATGGCATTTTCCCAGAGTTTCTCCCATAGGGTTCGGTTTTAGACACCCACAATGACGGCTGGCTTACTAATGCACCCCAGTCAGCTGTCTTCCCTTTCCCCATCACCTCCCCACTCCCTTCGTGGTGTCCCCGCACCTCCCAAATCACCTACACAAGCTCAGTCACTGTCTGCTTCTGCGTCTGCTTCTGCCTAGAGAGCAGAAAGGTCATCAAGTTTCCCATCAGACTCGTCTGTTCTCACCCTAATGGAAACACCACCCCCTTCTCTTTTTAGGCTGCCCAGCCTTTTACAAATCCCCTTTCATGATTCCTAGAAACTCATCTCTCCCCTCAGCCTGCATATCCTATGAAGGAAAACAAAATCCTAGAAGCTCTCACAACCGCTCCCACCCATCCCCAAAACTTATCAATATATTCATGTAGCAAAAATAGATTCCCTCCAGAAGGGAATGCTGCTGCCACCCAAATATGATGTACCTATAAATACCAGTGCAAAGGATGGCAGCCAGCACTCAGCTGACGCCAAAGCTGCAGTCAGAAGTTCGGAGCATGGTCTGCTGTTTCCCGAGGGTCCGTGCTGCCCCCCACCTCACCTCTCCCCTCTCCCCACCTCCCCTTTGGCATTTTGTGTAGATCCAGCCATACTGAATTAACTACTTGCAGTTTCCCTAAAACAGGCCACGCCGTCCCCTTCTTTCTGCCTAGTTAAATGCTGTTCCATCTGCCTAAAATATCTTATCTTCCCAGAGGCTCCTAAGGACGTGTTTCCTTCTCACTCTACTCAGGACTCCCACGTTCCAGGACTTTCTCACCCTAGAAAAGAGAGGACTTGGAGGGGATTGGGCCAAAAGACTGAGCTTCCTTCAAAGGAGATGATCAAGATGGGTCTGATGATAACTTGGCCAGATGTTAGAGCTAAGACTGCAGACTTGGATAATGAAGTGGTTGCCAAGTTCTGGCCACACAACCGTTAACATCCAGTGTTTTGCCAGATGTCTTTAGGCGATACAGAAATACAGCAGTAAACAATATTAAAATACACAGTAGGAAAGATACTCTTTCCAAATTGCCTCCATTCTTTCTGACTACTTTAAAAAAAAGAAAGTCTAATTTTCGTTATTCATGTTTTTAACACCGAACATTTGTGAATCTCTCATTTTCAAAGGGCACAGAATTAGTAACATTGTTTTCTTCCCATTGTATTCTAAGTCCCGTCTACATTAGGTTAGTGATGCCTTTTGTTTTTTTTCCCATTTATGAATGATATAAAGTTTTCATTTAAATGTAGAGTCAAAATAAAGATATTAAGTAATTGTTCACACGCAGAGATATTTACACATATATGGGTGATAGACTTATATATCATATATAGAACATAATGTGATATTATACATATGATTGCATATATTAACCTCAGGTGGTGCCTGGATATGACAAAAAGTTGTGACATTAACACTCAAACTAAGTCAAGTTTAGTAAAAACCCCCACAAAATTGTGAAGTTAACACTCAAGTCAAGTTTAGGGAAACAACAACCTAGAAGAATTAGCTAGAGTGGCTGACTTTTAAGATGCCCTCCTTCCTTGATATTTAGGAAGGTGAGACAGGAGGGAAGCGGGCAGGGTACAACCATTAAAAGAATGACACAGCAATTGAGGACAGGACCGAAACTGGTCAGAACCAACTAAGCCCAAGATGGCAGAAGATTCAACTTCCAGTAGACCTTAAGCCTCATTATACATTCACTGTAATACATCAGCGTGGTAAAGGACACACCCACAGGCGCCATGACAGATCCCAGGCTGACTATAAAAGGTCAAAAAGTGGGTGGGGCCCAATTCCTGGAAATCCCCGCCCCCTTCCCGGAAATCCCCGCCCCCTTCCCCCAAAACAGCTGGAATAAACTCATTACCATATGAAATTACCCAGACCATAACGGCTGACAACCCCATAGCCTGGGGATGCCTCCTTTGCCTTCGGAGATGGCCTGCTCTCTGTCTATGGACTGTGCATCTCCTTGAATAAACCTACTCTCACTTTACTGTGGAACGTGTATCTCCTAGGCCACTCCCACTTTCCTTATGCTCTGGGGCCTCTCCCTTCTGAGACAGACCACGTTCTCTCTATGGAACGTGTGTCTCTCTGAATAAACTTGCTTTCCCTCTACTCGGGCTGACTCTTGAATTCTTTCCTGCAGGAGACAAGAACCTACTGTCCGGCAGCAAAGGGTTTGGTGATCTGAGCCCAAAAGCAAGTGTACTCCCAAATCCTCTGAAGAAGCAGAATTTGAGAAACAGGCTGGAGCTAGTCTTCCCAGCTTCATAAAGGGCTTCAAAAACCAGCTAACAATTTGAACTTTCCTGCATTCCCTCCTCTTAGGGTGTCTAAGCTGAATTTTCACATTTCTGGATTATTTCAGAGTTGAAACACCACTGCTCTAGCTACATGTGGCTCCTCTGATGTACAAGGCAGAGGAAGTCCCCGTCTTGCCAAATCCCAGCTGTGATCCCAGCTGTGATGTAGGACAAAGGCTCTTCCGTCTTTGATAAACAAATGAAGCTAAACATTAAAGGTGCTTTCTGATCCTCACTTAAAGAGGCAGCCCCAAAGCCAGCCAGCCAGCCCTTCCTAAGCAGCTTTTTGACGCCCAGGTTGAAAAGCAATGAGTGGTTAAGCTTGTCATTTTTTATTCTGAAATGTGGCTCAGAGATATGCAAGACGAAACTTTCCTCTTCCTAACCTTTCTGATTGCTCCTTCTCACTCGACCAAACTCATTCAAATATATTTACCGAGTAGGTTTTCCTGAGTCAGGCACTGTTCTAAAACACCAGGGATAAACAAGAGATCAGAACCACGAAGTACCTTACTCTCCAAAGGCTGTCTGTGCTCCAGAGAGTCTAGAAAGGGGAGACAGACAGTAAACACATACAATAAATGAACAGATGATTATTAATCAATAAATGAAAAGGTGATTCCAGAGAAGGCGGTGTTATTTAAAACATAAAATCAGATTCATCAAAATATGTCTGAGGGGGTGTGTACACGCAGTGGGTGGTTCACTGAGAGGTAGTCAAGG
The DNA here is from genome assembly GCF_036321535.1 of Camelus dromedarius. Taxonomy (NCBI): domain Eukaryota; kingdom Metazoa; phylum Chordata; class Mammalia; order Artiodactyla; family Camelidae; genus Camelus; species Camelus dromedarius. The sequence continues at coordinate 19,592,401 of NC_087459.1, read as the reverse complement.
ATGATCGCTACCTTTTGATCTGAAACTTGAATAATAAAAGGATCCAGCCTTATAAGATCTGAAGAGAAGGTGTTCCTGGTAAAGGGAGATACGTGTACAACAGCCATGTGATGAGACTCCTTGAATTTACCTCTTTATTCACCTTCCTCAAGTAATGACCCTCCCTAGGTTCCTGCCACTTCTTTTCACACAGCTCAAAGATGGGGCTGTAAACTGGCTTTGATTCCTGGTTCCATCACTAACTAACCACGTACCTCAACTCTGTACCTCAGTTTTCCCATCTGTAAAATGATAACAAGAATAACAACATTTATTTCATAGGACTGCTGTGAAGACAGGATGATGTCTCTAAAATGCTCAGTTTTCTTCCTGGGTAAACATAACTCAACAATGGTTCCTTATGCCTCTAATTTTCTTGCTTTCCTTAGACAAACTCCAGAAGGCACTTAGGTTCATTTAAGCTACAAGATGAATCCTTTGTAAAAAGCCATCCTGAATTTGAATTCTGAGTCCCTTCTTGTTTGAATGACTTTGGGACTGATGACTGTGCAATAGAAACTGATGTAAATTTTATTTTAATTTTTTGAGTTCCACGTATTTTCTGTTACCCCTTCAACAGCTAGAGCATTCTATGCCCACTGTCTTCCCTGTAGGTTCCCCGCCCCCCCCCCTCCTTAGCAGGGATCCAAGGAGAGAAAGAATCAATGTTTGGGGACTTTGAGGTTCAAAACAGGTCTTTGAAACTCAAGGCAAGGACTATAGTGTTGAGTAAAAAGGTTTTTTGAGTTTCAAGAGCTCATATCCTTTGAGTTTCAAAAGACCAAAGTCCTGTGCTAAACAATCGGCATGAAAGAATATTCTCATTGATCAGTGAGAATGAGATTTTCCTCTGCCACAAAAAAAAATCCCACCAGCTGGGGAGAAGCCACAGAGGAGAAACATGAGGGTTAGAATCTGGTCAGGGGACCTAGAGAAGCCAAGCCCAGTGGAGTATGAGTTCAGAATAAAGTTGCAGATATGCGGGGACAGGTCTCCAAGTGGAGACCAGGAAAGTGAACAGGATTCAAGACTTTGCCAGCACCCTCCTGAGAACCAACATCAACCTGGTGTCACTGATGAGGACAAGAGGCTAAGGTTCCCGGAACAGAAGGCACTTTATGGCTAGGGGCTGAAGCCAGTACCTGCCCGCACCTTTCAGGTGAGCACTGGGCATCACCATGTTAATTGCCCTTCTCCTGGGTATCTGGTAAGGGCAGCAGCCAGCGTCCTTGACAAAGAGAAACCTGCCTGTGACCTAAGACTTGGCTTAGCACCATCTGAATTACACAACGTGGACAAATCCCCTTTACAACAGCCCAGAGTAGTCGTAAGCCATCAAGATGGAACGGAGGCTCTAAAAATCAAGATGAAGCAGCCTCAGCACTGATACTTCAGTGGGGATGAAAGGAACCAGCTGGAGATCCCGCCGGAGCTCGAAGGACACTAACGCACCTTCATTATACACTTGCAATCAAAAGAGATTTGCTGGAAAGACAATCCACCATCAATAAACCCATGGTCTAGAGAGAAAGTAGCCGGAAACTGCCTGGCACGAGGCTGGCACAGCCCTCTACCTACCTGTCGTCATTCACCTTCTCTCCTAGAACGGAAATGAAATTTCAGGAACATAAACTCCTGCACCGTAGAGTCAGCTGGAGGAGCGGGGTGCACTATGCCCCAGGGTCTCCCAAGCTCATTCCTTTCACTTTCTGGACTCCACGCCCCAGAAATCTTTCACGGGAGCTCTAACAAACAACTTGACAAGGGGAGGATGGAAGAAAGTGCTCGAACGTGTATTCAGCTGAGGAACTGTGCCTTAATCCTGGGCTGCCGCCTGAGCGCCGTAGCAGGTGGGACACAAGCCACCAGCTTGACTGGATTCACAGTGACTCTGTGTACGTGCACATCAGCGACAGAGAAGGACGGAAGGTGACTGCCTTGGTTTCCCCAAGGGGACTACTCTTCAGGTTTGTGAAAACCAAACAATCTGAAGACACTGAAAGCAGACCCTTAAGAAGCAAAAGGTGAACTGACTTGACTCGGCTCAAGAAATAGAACTTTCCATTAAGACTGCCTGTAAAAAGCACTGTTGGAGGCCAGCCTATAAACCTGAAGGTCTTTTTTTTTAAAAAAAAGTAAATTTAATAAAATAAATTACATAGTCAATGTGACTTACACTTGGTATGAACTTGTGGGTCACTGAGTGTCCTGAAGTCTGAGTCCCCGGTTGCTCTCCGAGGTTCCAGTGTTCCAGGGAATGTGGGCTGTTCTCCTCCAGATGTGGACACCAAGGTCCCAACCCCGGAACCAGCCCCACCCAGCCTAGCGGAGCACGACAGGATATACGAAGCCCAACAATTGCACTTCTAGGAATGTATCCTAAGGCAATAACCATGCACCTATGTGGAGCTTCGACTACAAGGATGTTCATCCCAGAATTAATTATAATAATGAAAACTGTAAATAACTGAAATATGGGACAACTGGGTAAGGATGAACTAAATTACAGGAGATATGCGGGGTAGTATGTGGTCCTTAAATGTTCTGTTCTGAAGAATATTTAATGATGTGGGAAACTGTTAAGAGTGTCACATCTTTATATTAACATGAATGCGCGTATGCACAAGGTTTGCAAATATTCACATAAATAAAGTGGGTTCACCAAAATACAACAGAGACTCTCTTTGAATGGTGGGACTACAGGTGTAGTTAAGTTTCCTATGTGTGAAGGTTTAGGCCAACTGTGAAGTTAGGGGGCACGGTTCCCAAGACTGCCCTCACTTCTGACGCCAACTACAAGTTTGTCAATGTCCAGTTCTTTGGTGGCTCCATTATGCAGGCATGACTGGTCCACAGGGCTGATCTGTCTCCCATCCCCACCCTACTGGACATGACCCAAACCCCCCCTCTCAAATCACATTGTTGGTCTTTCTGGCATGGCTCACCCTCACCCTCAGGTGTGGCCGCCCCCCACCCTAAATCATATTGTTACACCATCCAGTGTGACCCAAGGTCCCAAGCAAAGACATTCCAATCACGCATGACATTAGGTGACCTCCCAGTAGCCAAAAACAAAGACTGGACTTCTTGGGCAAGATTAAATTCTTTACTACGTGCTATGAAAAAGAATAAAAGTTATTACAAACAGTGATAGTAAGATGCTGCGTTAGGTAGCTACCGTGTTTGAAATCTGATCCTGGGACACTCAGACATGCCCAAGAGCTGGTTCTGACCCCTCCTTATCGCCCGGGACACTAGCTAAATGGGCTTCTGCCTTTCTTTGGGTTGCACCCTATGCCGTCAGTGGGGCTCTGACCCTGCTGTCATTTTGTTGTTGCTATTTTATTCTTCTTGTAGCACAACGTCAGTAATGCTGACTGTAATAAGAGCAACTACTGCGATCACGGATTTGATCACTGACAGGGTTCCAAGTACTGAGATAAGTTTTTAACATACGCCATCAAACATTTTCCTTTAGAAAATGTGTTCAGTTGATATGATTTTAGCCCCACTCTGCAGATGAGAAAACTGGGGAACACACGGGTGAAGCTCTTCAACCAAAATTCCACTGCTAAGAAGAAACAGAGCTCAGACTCAAACTCCAATCTGTCTCACGTCAAGGGCCCTTGATTTTGCTGCTGCACTAACAGCCCCTCCCCCTCCCCGGGGACCACCACTCTCTGGTTCATGGCCCCCTCAACTCTGGCCAGTCCTTCATCAACCCAAGATGATCACCTAGGAAGCCAGGCAGCCACTCACTTGAGGCCAGTGATGAAGCTTCCACCAGCCACCGTACATCGTTCTGAAAACAGCCCCATGCCAACCACAAGAGCCAAGAGCCCCTGTCTAGACGATGGACACCAAGATGCAGCCCCCTGCCCACTTCACCCAAATAACCACTGCACCTGGACCCTGATCCCTCCCCAAACTTCAGTTCCCTTTTGGATATCTTGAATTTCCACTCATCCAGCTAACCTTTATGGCCAGTCACTGACATCTAAGGATTTTTTTGTTTTTAAAACAAATTGTCTGAGGACAATTTCATCAAAATTTTACATGTCTAATAAACACCAAACAAATCTCAAAAACATTTTAGGAATGTTCTATATCCTGAGGGACTTCTTTGTCTGTTTATTTTTATTTCACTTTGATTCTGTAAAAAGTCAAGTTCTGATTAAGTTCCATACTTCAAAATTTATTTTAATTCCTACTGACAGACGAAAGGATGTGAAAACACACAAAATAAGATGCGGAGTATCTTGGTCATTAAGAGAAAGAGTTTAGACATATTTGCCTGTAAGGGGCTTTCACGGGGTGAACTGGTCCTCACCCCTGTCCCCTGACTTCAGCGGTTCCTGTTTATGTACCTTTCCCACTGGACCAACACCTCTGGGCACCTCCTGCTTGTTTTCAATCGTTGTCAAAAAGGCCTTTCCCATCCCTGTTTTGCCCCTGCTCCAGAAGCCGGCTAGTTCTTTCTCCCTTCCCTTCTTGACGGGTGAGCCCTCTGTACTTAGAGCAGAAGATGACAGACGGCCCCCAAGACTTCAGACAGAACCAGAGGAGACCACCCATCAAACACAACCCCCGCGTCCTCCCACAAAACCACTGAACTAGCAGCCCCGAGTCTATAAAAATCCATTCTGGCAAGCCCAGCTCGAGTCATACTCTCTATCTCAGAGACACACAGGCAGAGAAAACCTCCGTATCGGGACGTCTCTATTCATTCCACACGCCCGTTCCCATTCTCACTCTATTATTTCATCTATTAATTTAGCAACCCAAGCACTCTGTGAGTTGCTCAGCAATTACTGGGGGCCACACGGGTCTAACACACTGTGGAGGGGGAGGAGGTTGACAAACACCCATTAGCACCAAAGCCCAGTAATGGCTCCATAACGCCGCGGTGCACTTAGCCAGATGAAAGCAGCTATCTATTATAAGGAGTTTTAAAGGGTGTCACAAACCTTAATTAATTCTCAGTTCTCTGGGAGGAAAGTATTTACCCCCCTCTGGGACTCTGGGAAGGGGCGCTCAGAGATGGTGGCATGTCAAAAGAAAAATACCCTAAATCTAGTTTATCTTAGAGTCTCTTGAAGTGTTTCAAAGCCCATTTGCATCTGAAGCCCTTTGCTCATTCAACAGATATTTACGGGGGGCGGGAGATGGAGGTGGCCATGTGCTGGGCAGTGTGCGAGGCTGGAGGGGGACAAGGGTAAGTTGAGTAGACGCGGTCTCTGACCAAACACATCTGAGTCTCACGGATGAAACTGCCATGAAAGCAACTATCTTTCATGAAACTGATGCATCACACAAACATCCTGCTGAGCTACGTAAAGAAGAGTTGCTTGGTGCTTAAGAGAGGAGCCTGAGGGAACCCGGAGTCTCAGGGAAGAGATGCCCGAGTTTGAGCAACTGGAGGACCCGTGATTAGCCACGTGCCCTCAGACAACGTTCTTAACCTTTCTTAGACTCAGTTTCCTCCTCTACCGAAGAGCATTCACATCAAAATTCCTTTGAAAGGATTAAGTGAGTCCGTGTGTGGTGTCTACCCCAGAGTAAGTGCTCCATCAAGGGGAGAGGTTATAGCAACAACTGTTACTCTCCATTAACCTCCTAAAGTGTGGGGTCATTGCTCATCCAAAGACACATCACTTACACCTGGAAGAAGTTTCTGGAATCCCTTAGAATTAAATGGAGGTCTAAAGGTCTCCTATGTGCAACTGTGTCTAGAGTCAACCCCAGGGAATTCGGCTGAGATTCTTGAAACAGCAACATCCTCCCATTGTCCTAGGAAGAGTATCCTTGCCTGAAGTTTTTCTGAGAGGAAGAGCCGGGAGAGAGAGGCTCTGGGTGCTGTCTCAATCTGAAGCAAAGGTCAGCAGATTCTTGGAGCCCTTTCCAGAGCTGCCAGCAGGGGCCCCAAGATACTGCCAGAGCAGTGTCTTCACCACTCAGCCAGGGGCAGAATAAAAGCAGATAAAAATCTGCACGGGATAGAAAGTTGGGACTTTTACCATGTAGGCAATATGCTTCCTAATGGAATTCAGTTCCCAGAAGACCTCCACCAGCTGGTGTGAGAGACTGAATTACACAACGTGAAACGTATCCGAGATCAGCGCAAGGTCCTGCCCTCGGGGCCCGACAACCATCTGGACAAGCCCTGAGCGGGGAGGCAGGTGTGACTGCACCTGGCTGGTTTTCATCACTTACAAGCTCCGTATCAGTCAGCAGAGTAGTGTGGCTCTCACAGGGCAGTCAGATCACTTTTGGTTGCATTACCAGAAGTAGATTTCTAGAGCTAAGGAGGTGACGTGTCTGCCCTGCTCTGCTTTACAGGTCTGGGTGTCACTCTGCTAGATGTTAGCATCACAAAATAAACGGAACCCGGGCAGTGATGTGGGACTTCGAATCACACCCTTTGTGGTTGAAGAAACTGGGAGTGATTAACATGGAGAGGAAAAGCCTTGGCGTAGCAGGATCATTACTGTCACATTTTTAAGAAGCTGTAAAAATAGCAGCTGATTTGGGCCAAACGATGCTTTGAACACTTAGCATGCATAACGCCTTCCGTCCTCATCACAACTCCACGTGATCCTCAGCTGAAAACGAGGAAACTGAGCCCTTCAGGGGTTAGAGGACAACTTGCCCAAGCTCACACATCCAGTGAGTGGAGGAGCCGAGTCAGGTCCGTCTGACTCCAGGCTCAGCGCGTTAACCACAACGCGACGTGCTCTATGGGAGACGCCCCTTCCTTGGAGTCACATCACAGAACAGGGCTTACGGGTGGCCTGTTTGCCTGCGCCCTCGCTGGGAAGACCCTGACAGTACGGGCCCAGCACAGAGTCATATCTAATGAACCTGCCAAAGAAACGAGTGGGTCAGTGAACAAAGATAAGCCGCAGGGCTGCGTAGGGAACAACTCTCTCCAGCAAGAATCATCACGGTGCTGGATCCTAGGGCTGCCAGCACGAAGCATCATGAACCAGATAGCTCAAAACAACAGAAACTTGTTCAGAGTCCTGGCGGCCAGGAGTCTGAGATCAAGGTGTCACCTGGGCTATGTACCCTCGGAAGGTCCTCAGGAAGAATCCTTCCGTGTCTCCTCCTAGCTTCTGGCAATTTCTGGCAGTCCTTGGGGTTCCTTTGCTTATAGCTGTGTCACTCCAATTCCTGCCTCTCTGTGGCAACCTTGCCACACAGGGTGTGTCGCTCTGTGTCTCTAGAACTCTTCTTCTAAGGACCCAGTCATCGGATTAGGACCCCTGCGAACCCAATATTGGATTAGGACCCCTTCTAATCCGATATGACTTCCTCTTAACTAATTCCATCTGCAAAAACCGTATTTCCAAATAAAGTCTCCTTTTATAGGTTCTGGGTGACCACGGATTTTGGGGGGACACTATTCAACCTGCTGCAATCACTGAATACGATGAGAGGTTTTAGTGGGTAGGGCCTGGCTTGACCCTAGCAATGATCAGGAGAGGTTTTCCAATTTACTAATGAGGACTCAGGCCAGAAAATTAAAGATCGATGTAGAACAGCATCCTTTCGTTCAATAAACATTGACTAATCCCAACTGTCTACCTAGCATGAAGTCATATGGTTGGGATATTTCACCATGAATAAGGCACAGTGGTTCCCTTGGTGGGTCTCAGAGCCTGAGGAGGGAGACAGATGTGCAAAGGAACAACCAAAACGCGAGGCAGGGAAGTTTGCTCCAACGAGCTACAAAAGTACGGACGTTAACGTAAGTAACTCAGCCTGGAAAGAAGATGGAGAGGAACAACTGTGTCGATGAGGAGTGGCATTCTCCCAGCAGAAAAATGATGGCAAAAATACAATTTTTATCACTTACAAGCCCCGCCCAGATTCCATCTTTCCTTCCTCCTTCTGGCAAAAATACCAACTTGTCCTTTGGGAAACCACTCCTTCTCCATTCCGAGCAGGCTCAGTTGTGTAGCATACTCTCACCTACAGGTCCAAAAATTTCAGGCCCACCAGTATATCCCAAGTCCTTGTCTAACTAAGGCCAATAAGAGACAAGGAGACAGTGGCCAAGGTTGGAGGAAAGAGACATTTGGATTCCACTGCATTCAGTGTTACAAGAATAGGAGGCTTACGGCAGCTGGAACCATCTTGCAACCCAAAGAGGAGAGTCTTGAAGCTGCCAAGAAAAATAGCAGATCCCGGGAATGCAGCCAATCACAAGAAGCACGGCCAAAGGCTGTCCTGTTAGTATCATCTATGTCCTGAATCAAACCGTACCTGAAGCCAGCCCTACCCACGGACCCTTCATTATGTGAGTCAATAGATACATTGCATTTGCTTAAGTCCGTGCGACACTTACAACTAAATGACTCTTGACTGAAACAGCAGTCCAGGATGTAAAAATGGCATGTCAGAAGTCACAGAGGCCAAAAGAGAAGGCTGCTTTCTAGAAATGGTTGAGAATTTAGTGTGGTTGGTAAGTGAGCAAAGAGATGCTGGAGGTCTCACTGGAAAGGACTTTAAGCCAAGTTGGGTTGGGGTTTCATTGGGAAGGTTTTACATCCTTTCCACTTCTGGAATTCTTTGGTTTCCGAGGCTGTGTTCCAGAAATCTCTGCAGGAGAAAAGGAACTTTAGCCCGAGAGTTGCAGCCTTGCTGAGTTACAGCCTCGGAGCTGAATGGGCCTTCTGCTGGGCACTTTATCTGGATCCATTAATCTACAGGGAAGCAGGGAGTCATGGGTAAGAATTACTGCCCTGGGCGGCTGGAGCCCTGGTCCCTGGGATGCTGATCACACACCTGGCAGTCACCTTTACAGACTGCAGGAGCTACACCTCCATGGCCAAGTTCCTCCAGCCTCAAGTACCTGCAATCCAGTCATACTCAGTGATGCTGGAAACTTCTACCTCTGGGCTCCTGAGCATTCTCAAGAGCAGGCGAAGAGCTGAAGCCTGCAGTCATATCTTAATGTGCATTACTGGGCTTAGCAGCTGTGACACAGAGAAGCACATTGCCCAGGAATCACCAGAAATTCATTCTGACCACTCCATATGGGGGCACATCTGTCTGGGGGGTGCGGGGAGATGGGGTCTGCAGAGTCAGCAGTCAGCGTCAATATGCAGGCTGGACTGGGCACATGGACCCCAAGAGACTACTTGGCATTCTCACTGTACCATGAATGGCCAAGGCCACAGAGAGGGGGCAGAAGGTCCCCTCCTTCTTCAAATGGAGCCAAGGAAAAAAGCAGCCAGGCTCCCGAAGACCCAGGGATCCAAGAAGCAATGACAGAGACCAGGGAACAAGCTCAGATAAAACTGAGGTGGCAGGAGAGTTTGCTTATCTGGACTCATCTTGGTTACCTGGCTGTTTGCCTGATAATCATCTAACTCACTAAAAGGTAGGTTCCATCACAGCAGGGACCTGGTCTTTTTTTGATGAACACAGTATCCCATTTATTTAATGGTAATAAACCAGCAACCCTACAATGGGGCTACAATGATCGGGCAGTAGTCTAAGCGCGCGTGTGTGTGTAAGTGGGTCAGGAATCCTCTCCATAGCCACAGGAGGTAGGCGCTACCATTCACCCCTCGTCCAAATAAGCAAGCTGAGGCTGGGGCCGAATAACTCACACAAGGTCACACAACTGGTAGATGGTGGCGTCAGGATTTGAGCCGGAAACGAACTCACTCCAGAGTCCATGTGCTCATTATTACTACGCTTACACTGCCTGCCAGCTGTCTCTGGGACATTCACTCAACAAGTACTTATTAAGTATCGACTACACTCCAGGTACATTTCTAGGTGTTGAGGATTCAGCTATGAATAAAAAGAAGTCAGGAGTTCATTAAACACTTGCTGGATGGATGGATAGATGGATGTAGAATGGATGGATAGAAAGATGGATGAGTTGATGGATGGATGGGTTGATGGATGGGTAAAAAATATGGAAAGGTTCCGTTGACTATTACAAGTGAGTCATCAATAAAAGAGACAGTGGATCTCTCCTCCTCCAGCTTTTTTCCTGCTTTTGATAGTAATTTGTCAGTGGAATGCACACGGGCTCTAGGACTAGAATCTTGGCTTCATCTCTTTACCATGTGTGTCACCTGGAGCAGGTCACTTAACCTCCCCTGGACCTGTTTTCTCACTTACAAAATGAGAATCACCCCCGTTCGTCACACAGTTGCTGTGGATTAAATATTATTTGCTATTGTTTGGAGCCCAGTTCAAAGGTTATCTCTTTTCTGTAGCTTTCAATTCAAGTCAATTCAACAGTGTTTATGAAATGTGTCCTTTCTGCAGACACTGTGCTGAGGGTGAGGATACAATGGTAAATTAGACAAATATGGTCCTTTTATTCAGAAAAATTTTAGTTTAGCAGGGAAAACAGGAAAAAAAGGAACATGTCAGATGGGTGTTAAGAAAAGGGAACTGTGGGATGCTAAGAGAGCGCTGAACAAGGATAGAATCAGCCTCTCCTATGGTCCCATGTTGCTTCACTTGGGTTAGCTACTACAGTGCACATCTGTCTCCCCTGTCAAACAAGGCTGTTAGAGAGACACCCACAGAACCCTCAAAGAGGAATCAACTGCACCAAAGGGATATATGGATGGATGACAGATGATGGATGGATGGATGGATGACAGATGATGGATGGATGGATGATGGGTGGGAGGAAGGAAAGCTGAAGAGATGGGTTGGTGGACGGATGGAAGGAAAAAAGGAAGGAAGGGAAGGAGGGATGTTGGCAAAAAGAATTATTTAGATAGCTGGACCCAGAGGGACATGAGCAGCATGGTATGTTACAAAAATGGCAACAAAGGTTTCCCACCCGTAGAGATGCACCCGTTTCTAATATGACTTGGCAGCTCCTCCCATCAACAGGTGGAACTGATTCATCTACACCTGGAATCTGGCCTTGCCCAGGTGAGTTGCTTGGGTCAATGGGACATCAGCAAATGTGATATCAGCAGAGGCAGAAAAGCACTGGCACGTTGGAGTTGACTCTCTTTGCTGCTTCGGGAACCCTGAAACCACAGTTCTGTGACCCGCCAGGCTCACTAAGCTTGCCAGATATTGAGGGACACCTGGCTGAGTCATGCCTATTGCCCCACTGACACAGAGCCAACCGTCAGACGTGAGTGCGACCATCCTCGAAGAGGCAGCCACGCTACCAGCTGCCTGCAGAGAGCAGGCTGCGTTGGCCCATGACCAGAAGAACCACCCCACCAGCCAGAGAACCATGAGAAATTATAAAATAATTACCATGTTAAGCCACTAAGTTTGGGGTGGCGGGTGATGCTCTGAAAGCTCATAGAAACACAGGGAATCATGAGTAGCCACGCCCACCCCAGCAGACTCCGCCCACAAGCCAGTGCGAATTTAGTCTCTTCTTACTATTCACCAGCCCTTGGGGTAGAGGGATCACTTCCAACAAAAACCTTCTCTGCGGTCTGAGCACAGGTCCGAGCTGACCACTCCCTGGAACTCCAGAGACAATTTGCATGCATGTATTTATACAACCACATTTTAATTGGTGAGTAACTTATTCACCAAACATTAACTGAGCACTGGGATGGGTTAAGCCCTGCAAAGTGCAGGGAAGGCAAGATAGACCTGGGTCGTGTCCTGACATGGGAAGTGATCACATCAGGGGCTGGTGTGCGGTTTTGAGCAGGAAGAGAGTTTTGAGCAAGAAATAGCATTGTGACAACTCTCTGGCCTGATCCTGAGCCTTTAGCAAAAAAAAAAAAAAAAAAAAAAAAAAAAAAACCCAAAAAACAAAAACAAAAAATCCACCCACGCTCTGCTCACCAGCACCCAGGAAGGAGGAACTCCAGCTGTCTTTGCTCTTCACAGAATGGTTAAGAGGACACACACCACTGTCTGAGTCTGGATGCAGGACTTGTAATTTGTGTTAATTAGACTCTGTGCATTTCAGTTTTCTTATTTGAAAAACAGAGCTGGTAACAGTCACTACTTGATAGGGTTGTTGTAAGGATTAAATAAGATACTGCATACACACAGAGTGCCTGGCTCTAGGTAAGTATACATCAGTATTTCTTATTAGCCTTCTTCCTGTCATCCTGTTCTCACTCCTCACTCTATGAAGCTTCTGACATGTGGCTCTGATTTTTTGGCCCCGAAATGGATTTTCCTTCCCCCAATTTAGATCCTGGGCACCCGCTTTGAGGCAGCTGTGAAAACAACACGCCTCGAGTCCACGGCAGCAGGAGCGTAACTGATGGGTGGGTGGCTCTGGTTTGAGGACTCTCCATTAGCCCGGCCCAGTTTCTTCTAGAATCGTGTCTGCGGCAAGTCCTGCCCAACCCTCCTTCTTCGGCCTCTCCTCTGCAGGCGTCAGGCCTGCACTGCAGCCTGAAAACTCCCTGCCACGTCCATCTTCCTTGCCTTTTTCTTCCACCTTCTCCCCTAAACCTCCTGTATGACTCATCTTGTATCAGCCTCTGCTTCTGCTCCTTGGAGGTACCAAAGTAACAGACCCTCTGACACCATCTCCTACCTACGTTCTCTGAGTGCCCTGACTGCAGGTCATTGGGTCGGTTTTGTTCACTGCTGTGCTCACAATATGTAGCATGGCATCGGGCACATGAGGGAGAGAGGGAGGGAGGGAGGAGCGGCGGATGGATGAATGAAGGGAGGGAGGGAGGGATGGATGGGGAGATGAAGGGATGAAGGGAGGGAAGAAAAGAGATAGAGAGGGATAGAAGAGGAGCAGAACCACGGATGGAGGGCTAAAGGGACGGAGAGATGGATGAGGGATGGAGGGATGGATGGAGGAGAGGAGAGAAGGACAAAACAAGGGCAAGAGAGAAGGAGGGAAGAGATGGGGCAGCCAGGTGCTGGGAACACCACAAGGCTCATCAGAGAAGCAGACTGATCTCAGCAAGGACATAACTCATGCCCACGGGGATGGGACCCATGGATTTACCCTGAAAATACCCCACTCTAATCTAATTTAATTCATCCCTCCAGGCCCTGAGTTGAGTGGGCCAACAGAAGATTGGATGGCCTGGGACTTCAACCTGCTAATATTCCAAAGACAGAGAGAGGAACATGGCAGGAAGACCTGAAGCTTTGGAGAGAGACAGACAAGAGATCTGAATCCTGGGCCTGTGCCGTCTTGGCCAAGTAACCAAACCTCTCTGAGCCTTATTTTCTTCATCTCTAACACTAAGATAACAATACATTTATATTGAGCTTACAACAGAGGTGTTCCAGGAATTAGATGACACATACGAAGGGCTTGGCACAGAGTCTGGAATCTGAGAAATGCTAGTGACTCCCGGAGACAAGTGACTCTGTGCCTTGGTCTCCCCGTGGGGAAGCAGGGGTTAATAGCACCTCCTACTCATAGTGTTCCTGTGAGGATCATACGAGGTGATGCTGAGCTCCGAACAGAATCAACGTGCGGTGTTTCTGCTTCTGCTGTTGAAGACAGTGGGCTCTGCAGACTTGGGATGTGGGTCCAAGGTCCCTCCGATATCCTGGGACGAGCAGTTGAACTCCTGAGCCTACCCTGTAACTACTAATGAGATGTTCCTATTTACTTACTTTGCGTCGGAGAAGAAAAGTCAAAAAGACGTCAAATAACTTGCCCAAAGCCACAGAGCTTACAAGTGGCCGAACTAAGATTAAATCCACGGGTGGTGGTGGTTGGGGAGGGGGGCCTGCCTTTAGCATCCATCCTCTTCCCAAGTCTCTGACGCCATCCCCACCATCCCCTCGCCACAGGGGAAAGTGGCCATGACCTGTCCTCTTGCACTTGTTAAGAGAGTGATATTATTTCACAGTCCAGACTTCCTCTCGCTCATAGGGGATCGATCTGTAGAACTCGCACCATCCGTGCTGTTTCTCCACAGACAGCCAGTCACCAGGCTGGTCCCTGGGGCTGTGACTCGGATGCAAGCCCCTCCCGCTCCCCAGGAGCAGATGGCCGCCCCTCAAGCCATCTTTCACTGAGCTCCTTTCTGGTACCCCAGGAGCCTCCAGTAATTACTGCTATTATTCTTGCATTACATGTGTTCATAAAATCAGAATCACAGAGGTACAGTGGAAATACACACACTTAGAGGCCACAGGGATTCTCAGAGGCTGTGAGACAAAGCAGCTCTGGGAGCATCACCTGACCAGCGGACCTGCCTGAACAGGGATCTTTTCATCCCGTTTTCTCTTACAGGCAGACGCAGTGTTTATGAACCACCTCGCCTGCAATTTCCCGGCAAGGAGTGTGGCAGGGGCGTTAGGCAAGAATCCCAGCCAGTGTGTAAAGTTGACCATCGGAATTACCGCATTTGCTCCTTCAGGAAATTCCTCCCGCAGAGCTTCAGCCTCCCGATGAAACGCCCGCTTTTACTTCCGTTTGTTTGATCCTGAACCTTTTCAAAGTGAGGGCTCACCAAATGGTTTCTGTTTAGGAAATATTTTCTTCTCCAACCTCAACAGCGGTCGCATTTCCTTTCCTTTTGAGACGACCCTGCCATGCCGCAGGCTGTTGCTGGGGCAAGGAGCGCCGGGCCGTGGAGTGGGGGCAGCGGGCGAGGAGAGAGGAGCAGGCTGGGATGCCTGCCACTCCATCTGATTTAGTAGCTTACAATGAATCTTCAAGCTGTTTAAAAAGAAAAATCAGCTTGTTGGCATAGAAGTCGTTGTAGCCACCAAAGTTCCTAAGACTGTTCCATTCTCTTTAACAAGATCCCAGAGACAGTGGTTGAGTCCTGGCGTTTTCCGTCTTGGCGGTCCCCATCCTCGTGCGGGTGGGAGGCAGGAAGAGGCAGGGGCAGCAGGTGCAACGAGACAAACACGGAGGGATGGATTCTGATCTGGTCGGTACCTGTGCATCATTGGACAGGAACCATCCTAGGACCTTTTTTTTTGCTTTATTTTTCTGATGTCTCAAAATAACACTCTCAAGGAGATACATGCCTACTTAAATCTACATTTCTACCTGTCTGTCTGTCTGTCTGTGTGTATATTTTACAGCCGAGTAAACTGAGGCTCAGCAGACACCGAGCTCCCATTACATGTCAGGCCCTGAATGGTCGAGCCACTTGCTTGCATGTGGGGAGACGACCTTAGCTGTCCCAACCTCACTCCCAATGTTCCTAATCAGGATCCCATTGACTTAAGAATTACTTAAGTAATTCTTAACGGTGTCGGCCAACGATTCAGCATTCACTCAAACTATATTTATTGAGCACCTAAAATGCACCCGTCCCTACAGCCAGTGAAAGAGAGATTGGCTGAATCCTGGGTATTCAAACCTGCCATTAAAAAAATGCCTCAGTAGACCTGTACGCATTGAGCAATGTGTGTGCATGCGTGCGTGAGACTGTTTGCTGAAGGTGAAGACAGATGATGCACAAATCTGAAACAGAGGGACTGCGCCACAGCAGAATGTGACTGATTAGATTAAAGGAGCCAGTCTTCCTAGCACAGGACTCTAAAGCCACACGCAGGGCACTGTAGGGACAGGAGACTCCCCTCTTTGGGAGAGTTTCAAATCTAGGGGTTGACCGAATTTCTCCCCTTCCACCTTTGCCAAATCAACATCACAGGAGAAATGGCCGTATCTGCTCCTCCTGTCGACAGGGCTGTTAACTTGCCCGTGCCCTCCTTCACCCAGCGCCTCTCCCCGATACCCTCTGTGAATCTGCCTGAAGCCTTCAGGCACGTTCCTAAGGCACACCAGTGCTCTGGAAACTGGATCCCAGCCGCCAGGGCGGACAGAAGGTGTAGGGTTTGACAGATCTTCTTTATTCTCAGTGGGAGGCCGGGTTTTAAGGATGGATTTTATACTAAAGTTTGTTTTAACTCTCTCAAGGACAAGACCGCCTGGGTTGGGTATGTTTTCTGAGACTCTGTGGCCTGGTAAGACTGAGCCCACTTCTCTTCTACGTGCATGGCTGAGGGAGCCTTCCAGGAAACCAGGATTCCCTCAACACTCATAAAGGAGGAGTATCAGACTCAGAGAAGCCAACGAAATGGATGTTCTGACCATTAAAATTCCTGCGCAAGATCCCAGCGCATGGAAGAATGAACCTTACTGCCTCCTCGGCAATAAATGTTATCTTTAATACAGAGGAATAAGCCCTCTGCGCACGAGGCAGGTCTCCAGCCTTTTAGAGGGACCCGTGAGTTACTCAGAAGCACCAGTCAGCTCCCATCAATAAAGGACACGTATGAAGTCTCAGATCATTAGCCTCCATTATGAACTGAATCATGTCCCCTCAAAATTTATGTGTTGAAGCTCCAGCCCCAGTACCTCAGAACGGTACCGAATTGGAAGATGGGGCCTTTGGGGAGATAAAGCTGAAATGAGGCCATCAAGTGGCCCCTAATCCAATCTGACAGGTGTTTTTGTAAGAAGAAGTTGGGACACTCAGAGAGACACCAGGGGTGCCCTGCACAGGGGGACGGCCACGTGAAGAGGCAGCAAGAAGGCGGCCGTCTGCAAGCCCAGCAGAGAGGCCTCCGAAGAAAACCAACCCGCTGACACCTTGATCTTGGACGTCCGGCCTCCAGAACTGTGAGAAAATCAATTTCTATGGTTTAAGCCCCCAATTCTATGGGATTCTGCTATGGCAGCCCGACCAGACTGATAACGTGACTCCAAATGCCGGACATCGTGGGTGAAATGAGGTAGCACTGGAGGAAAGCTTTATGCACAAAGTTTCTAGGTTCAGATGACTTTAAAGGAAAGAGGTATTTAAACCTCTACCTACCTAGATTAAATACTTTTTTATTCCCCCAGAAAAACATACCATAGAACACTTGTCTATATAAAAAAAATTAAGTTCAGGGGCTAACTCGATCTTTTAAATCAAGACTGAATAATTTTTTAAAATATATCCAATTGGCCAAAATTATAAGAGTTTAGAGGATGATACAGAATACCTCCATGCCATCACAGTGGACAGAGAAATCTTCAAAAAAACCCAAGAAGCTCGATGAGTAAACATAAAGAATAATACCTTTTTATTACATTAAAATTGGTTAAGTTTCTATTTATCTTTCTTTCCTCCTTAACGGAGGTACTGGGGATTGAATCTAGAAGTTTATGCACGCCAAGTACACATTCTACCACTGAGCTATACCCTCCCTCCCACTAATAAATTGTATTTATCACAAAAAAATCATTGAGAGAGAGGAAAAATCAGGCCACACAGCAGAAAATATATTTCAAATACATAAAGCTAACAAAAGATTCATATCCAGGATATTTAACAGTAAGAAAGCCGGATACACAGGAGAAAAATGAGTAAATTACAACACAAAAGAAATAAATCCAAATAGCCAAAAAAGAAAGAACGGGTGTCCAATTCCATTAGAATCAGGGAGATGCACATCAAAACCGCGATAATCTACCACTACATGTTTTTTTGGCAAAGATGAAGAATTCAAACACTATCAAGAATAAGCAAGACTGTGGAGCAACAGAAACTCTCAGGCGCTGCCAGTGGGAGGAGACACTGGCAGAACCTCTTTGAAAGGCAGTCTGGCATTGTTCGCTAACGCTGAAGATACAGGTACATCCAGTGACCCAGCATTTCTACTTCTGGACAAGTGCTCAAGAGAACTCTTGGACACATGCACCGAATACAGGTACACATACAATCACACTGTCAAAACAGTGCTCGAAAGATGACGGACAGCCATGAGGGTAGGTATTCAGAACAGAACCCAGGTGGTTGGGTCTTCTTATTTTGCAGGTGGATGAAATGTTATCAGAGAAATAAAGCAACTTAGCTGCTTAGAGGAAAGCCTTTGCGAGGGCACATCAGAGCAATTGATTATGAAACTGATTTTGTCCTGGCCCTGCACTTAACTAGGTGAATTTCTCTACCTCTCTCAGCCTCGGTTTTCTCAACTATAAAATGGGCCTCAGTACATAGTTACCTGACAGTTCAGCTCTGGAAATTAAACCAGATAATGCAAGTGAAACACCCTGAGAACGTATGGCCGTATTTAATTTTCTTTGTCACTATTGTTTTTCAGAGATTTGCCAAGAATTGCACTGTATCTGTTTTTCCTGTCTTAACAAATATACATTTGTTAAAACTGCTGGTCCATTAAAATGTACATCGAGAAGACTAAATTAATGTGTGATTTTTATAACGAGTGTTTCCTTTCTCCACCAAAATCCCAAGAAATGACCCCAAAACATGTTTTTTTTAAAAGAATAAGTTTCAGAAGCCAATGAATTGTGCCAGATCTATTGGGGGAAACACTGGAGTAATTCCCACACTGTAGGAAATGACTGTGCTGAAGAGGAAAGAGTGGTTGATTCCAAACCTAAAATGAACAAACACAAAAAGTTGCAAGTCCCTCAGGGTATTATTCTCAAGTTGAAAAACAGGAGAGTTACTTTCAGAGCAGCTAGACAGAAAAAGAGAAGACACATACAGACACAGTGTTCAAAGGTCTACAGATGTGGGGGAGAATTTTAAAAATTGTATGAGAGCACTATGTAAAATGTATACCCAACTTAAAAATCCATGCAAAATGAATGACTTCTTGGGAAAATACAATTTACAGAAACTGTCTCAAGAAAAGGTGGAAAACTTGAGTCAACCAATAACCATCGAAGAAATTGGAAATGCTGTCAGTGAAAGCAATGGGGAAACAGCTATTAAAATTAAAAACACACATATCTCTCAACTCAGAAATCCCACTCCTGGGAGTCCATCACATAGAAATAAAAGCACCAGTACACAGACATGTGTTAGGGTTCTTAATGCAGAATTATTTGTAGAGGAAAAAAGCAAGGGAGAAAGTACATGGCCTACTGTGGGAAATTACATAGTCACAACAAAACAAGCTTCATTTTTATCAGCTGATTTGGGGCAATTTGCAGAATGTACTGATAGCAGAAATGGCAAGACACAGAGAAGTCCATTTCAGTGTATTCTGCTTTTTGCAAAAAACAATCATCAAAATAATTCCCCGGGTGTGTGATGGTGGGTATGTGTGCACACACCTGGATTTGTAGAATTTTATGATCGTAGAGAAGGTTCTGGAAACCTACATACCAGACTATAAGCACTGGTTACAGAGTGAGGGTTGGGGAATGAGTTGCTAAGGAAAGAAGGGGGAAAGTAGAAGATGAAGTTTGATCAAATCAGGAGAAACAAAAGATTGCACGTAAATTAAGGATTCCATGACCAAACGTCTTCATGCTAGCTAGTCCTCTGAAGTAGCATTATGTATGTGTATGTCAGAGTATGCGTGTGTATGTAGGTGTGTTTGTTTTGTGTGTGTTCATCAGTGCAAACAGTACAAGAAAAAAAAACCCACAAATAAATGAAAAAGACACCCAAGCTTTTCACAGGTTTCTCAAACCTTTAGGATACAATAAAAAGCCCTAAAATTAAAAAGAAAGGAAGCGTCTCAGCTTATTCTGTACAAACAAGATACGCGCACACACACACCCCGATGGAAAATGACAGCCTAGTCTCACTGATGGACACCGATGTAAACTAGAGGGCAAACCTCTTCAGAAGTGGATGAAAGAATACCAGAGCCACGTAGGGTTCATTCAAACAATGTGAGCAGACTTCCAGTTTTAGTTTCAGCATCAAAAGATCTTGGAAGTTGTCGCTCCCAACCTTCCAATAAGAAAAAGTTGAAGAAGTGGAAAATCAATTACTTTTCTTGGATCTGTCAGAGAACTGAAGTTGCAGGGGGCAAACCCCCACCTTATAATCTGGAGAAACAGGTGACTCGAGAGAGTTCTGGTCAAGATCTGCTTATCTGGACTGTAGGAACAGGTAAATGGTCATTTTGACAAATTGCTGGAGGCCAGGTGTGGACCTGGTGTAGCGTGAGAGTGAGAGAATCATGGGGGAGCCCCAGTCTTAGGATTCTCCGATGCCAACTGGGTGCCCAATGACTCAGTTTAATTCTGACACCACCCAGAGTTAGTGCAGACCCCACGGGTCCACGTGCATGTCCAACGAGACAGCCCCACTTCAGATGCCAGCCACAAATGGGGTGCTCAGGCTACTGACACTTTTGCCAGCCAACTACAAATTTGGGGTTCCCATGACCATCTTCTGAGATTCTACAATTTGCTAGAGTGACTCACGGAACTCAAGAAAACATTTTATTTACACTGGCCAGTTTATTATAAAGGTTGCAGCTCAAGAACAGCCAAGTGGAATGCATGTGTAGGACAAGGTACGGGGGTGAAGGGTGGTGCACTCTTCATGTCCTCTTTGTCTGTGACACACTCCCAGGGCACCAAGGTGTCCCCTAACCCAAAAGCTCTCTGAATCTCATGGTAGTTTAGGGGTGTTCGTGGAAGTTTTATTACACAGCTTGATTGGCCATTAGTGATTGCACTCAATCTCCAGCCCTCCTTCTTTCCCCAGAGTTTGGGGTGTGGGGCTGCAAGTTCCAACCCTATAATCCTGTCTTGGTCTTTCTGGTGGCCAGTCCCCACCAGAAAGCCATCTAGGGGGCCCCTGCCAGGAACCACCTCATTAGCATACAAAAGATGGTAAATTCCAAGGGTTTTAGGAGCTCTGTGCCAGTAACTGAGAACAAAGAGCAAATGTTTATTTTTTATTACACCACAGAGGGACCCCACACTTCCATGGGCTTTACCTCTGGAAACCCCACTAGGTTCTCCCAGTGAAGAGCAAAGAAAGCACAGCTTGCGGGTCTGGTGAGGGAAATGAGAAGACTGACCCCTGCAGAATTTGTCCAGAACATTCTCCACAATGAAGGACTACTCTCTGGGGATGAGACTGTATCTGAGTTTTATCCCACCCACGGGAAGGGCATTCCCTCACTCCAGGAATTTGAAGTCCCTGGCACGTGCAGCTACAGCGAGTATTAAATACAATCCACCCGAGAACCACAGTAACATAAAACTTCACATTAAGGGTCCATTTACCTCAGTTCCTGTTACTCAATACATCATGTCCAACTTTCAACAAAAAAATTACAAGGCCTATTAAAAGGCCAAGAATGAAAGGACTGATGAACTTGGGAGGGTTTCTGTTTGTATAACTCACCACATTACAGATTAAGAACAAATGTATCTGATCACTCAAGTAGACACTAGAAAACCATTTCATAAATTTCAGCCCTTATTTTTTCTTTAAGAAAATTCTCAGAAAAGTACCTCCCAACTCAAGAAAGTATACCTACCAAAAATCCACAACAAATGCAAACATAAAATTCTCAGTGAAGTCAGGGAAAGACAAAATTCCTGACATCACATTTTTCTCTATAACATTATTCTGGAGTTTGAATGAAAGCAATAAGCCATCTAAAGGAGATGAAATATTACAAAAGAAAAGGTGAGAGTCATTATTAGTAGAAGATATTTTTGACCATCTGGAAAAACGAAGAAAATCTACTGAAAAACTATTCGAACTATAACTCAATCCAATTAAGTGGACAACAGATAAATACACAAAAGCTGTTTTCTTTCCTGTACACAAACAACAATGAATTTGAAGGATTAATGAAAAGATGTATCTTCTTCAAACAAATGAGATGCACAGGAAAAAACAGGCAAGGCAAATATAAAGAAAATTGTGTAAATTTATAAAAGTATCTTAAAGAAGGTCTGAGTAACTCAATAAAGCAAATTTTTAAAATCTCCCCCCAAAAGTACCTATAAATTCAGTCCTCGATAAATTAAATTCTCAACAGTATTTTTATCAAAATTGGCAACCTATTTTTAAAGCAAATATTTTTTAAAAATCATAAAAATGCTGTAAAAAAAAAAAAAAGTGAGGGACCACATGCTGTATCTGCTACCAAAACATCTTAGCAAGCTAAAGTAATTTAACAAGTGTGCTGTTGACGTAAAAATAGACAAATAGATTAGGAAAACAAGAGAGTCCAGAAACACAATTACAACTTGAAGGAAAGTTTGTGTGCCATGAAGGTGGCCCTGAAAATCACAGAAGGCTCACTGAACTGTTTTAAAAACTGGGGTTGGCATAACTGACTATATACATTCAGAAAATTTTGAGTAACAGTCATCCTTCACATTATACACACAACATTAAACTGCAGATGAATTAAAGATCTGGGCATTAAAAATTAGATTGGAGGACAATACAGTACTTTTATAATCTTGGGATGGGAAAAAAAAAGGAGCAATAAACAAAAGAATCAATAAAAGAAATAACTGACTGATTTGACCTTGTGATAAATTTAAAACATCTGTTTGACAAAAGACTCTGTAAAGAAAGTTACAAGGTCAGATTCTGGGAGAATTTATTTGCAGCATACATGACAGTAATAGGATGGTGAAATCCATAGTATTTCAGAACTCTTAGAACAGATTTTTAAAAGAAAAAAAAAAGACTACCAATTTTTTTTTAATGTGGGGAAAGACACACAGGAAATAAAGAAAGGAAGAAAAATAAACAGCAGATAAATACTTGAAGGGATGTTCAAGTTTACTAGAAATCAGGGAAATGGACTGGAACTCTCAAGCAGTTGGATCTAAGATATTTTAACAGTACTGAGAAGAAACTGGCAATGAGTTCCTGTACCCAGTCTCCAGAACTGGCTGCATTCCTATCCTTTCTGCTACCTTTTTATTCAGTGTCATCTTTAATCCCACAAGCTGCCCCGTATCTTTGCTCTGTATTTGCCCTTATGTTTTCTAGGCTCACCGTTTGTTACTTACAACCTTAGCTGATAGAAATTTCAAGGGATTTTTAGCAGTCCAGAAAGCCACATATTCTTCTTGTATTCGTTTCCTAGGGCTGCTGTAATAAACTATCATGAACTGGATGGCTTAGCACAACAGAAACTACCATCTCCCAGTTCGAAGGCTGAAAGCCTAAATCAAGATGCCACCAGGGCCATGCTCCCTCTGAGCCCTGCAGGGACGGGATCTTTCTTTTGCCTCTTCCTACTTCCTCCTGGCTCCAGGAATCCCTTGGCTTGAGGCCTCATCACTTCAATCTCTGCCTATGTCTTCCCCTGGCTGTCTTCTCCGGGTGTCTTTGTGTCTTCCCATGGCATTCTCCACATCATGTCTCCCTATTCTTCATAAAAGGACACCAGTCGTATGGGATTAAGGACCCACCTCACTCTACAATGACCTCATCTTAACTAATTGCGTCTGCAATGGTCCTATTCCTAGTAAGTCACATTCAGAGGTACTAGGGAATAGGACTTCAACAAATATTCTGGAGAAGTGGGGGACACCGTTCAACCCACAACACTACTCAACAATAAAATGAGTGAAGTATAAATACACACAGACTTGGATAGGTCTTAAAGACATTAGGCCAGTGAAAGAAAGCAGTCTCAAAAGGTCACGTATGGTATGATTTCATTGGTACAACATTCTCAAATGACTGAACTATGTGATGGAGAACAGATCAGTAGTAGCCAAGAGGCAGGGGTGGGAGGAGGGAATGACAAGAAAAGAATTTGAGGAGGGCGGCGATAGAACTATTCTGCATTCCAATTGTGGTGGTGGTCATAAACGTAACACATGAATCTTTATATGTGTTAAAATTCATAGAACTGTATACTTTAAAAAAGTGATTTTTACTGTATGATGATTTAAGAAATAAAAAATTTAAAAGCCACACATTAGAGGGCTGTTGGACCTGCAGACTGCACTCACAGAGCCAAAGACTGATGTTCTGAGGGCCATTCAAATAGTTAGACTAAGATCATATCTTGTGTTGTTTCTGCCTCATAAAATCAGCCCTGAGGAGAACTAAGTGATCCTGACATATTCCCAGCCTTACATGTATAGTCTTTGATTTGATATTTTCCTCTATGGAGAGCTGTAATGCAACATTGTTGACTCATCATATCCCTCACAAATTGATGATTATAGAGTCAATCCTACAAAGCTGTGGGAGTTCTTTAAAAAAAAAAAAAAGAAAGAAATGGTGAAAAATAAGCTATTTTGATGTAATTAATACAGCTCAGATGTGGAATCTGTTGCTACAGACAAATTTGCAGTGATCTGACCCTCCCATTCCTCTTAGAATTATTGTCCTTGGTACTAACCAATGATCATGTGATTCTGCTCTTCCCACTGCAAAAGACCTAGCACAAAACAGGTAATGTGCATTTCGTCTTGATTCAGTCCCTGATGACATGTAGAGATTTCTGTCCAGAGTGATGAATGACTTTTATGGATGGTATGTAGGCCTATTCTTGGTTTCCACAATGTGGAAACTGAACAATTTCAGCCCATCATTCACCAAAATTCATTGAGCTCCAAAATGTGCCAGTGTCTTACCATGGACATCATCATCACCACCATCCTCATCACCTCTACCACCACCCACCACCATCATCACTGTCATCATCACCACCATTATCATCATCATCACCACCACCACCACCACCATCATCATTATCATCATCACCATCAACACCTTGAAGAGTTGGGGTTTATTTCTTGCTCCCACTCTATGTCCATGGGCTAGCTGCCTGGAAGCTCTGCCCCATGTCACTCATCTTTCCAGGACCCAGTCTCTCTATCACCTTGGCCAAGAAAAACTGGAGAAGTCTGAACATCTTGGGTGGGGTCACGTGGGATGTGCCATGAGAAGGAGATTGGCAGCAAAGGCTAATGGCTAAGAATGGCCTCTGGACTCACATCATCTGAATTTGAATCTCTGCTCCATCACTTACAGTCTCTGAAACCCTGGAATAATAACTGAACTTCTGTGTGCCTCCATTGCCTCATCTGGATAATGGGGGTAATAATAATAATCACTTCACAGAGTCATGAAGATTCAGTGAATGTCAACAAATTTCTATGTTCTATGTAAATCTGTGATGTTATCTTAAAAGTGATGGAGACCACTTGAGGACTTTAAATAGGGGGTAACAACATTTGCCTTAATTGTTTTAAAAATACAGTTCATTCTAGCTTTGCTGTGGAAAATGGACTGGAAGGTGGGACAGTGGATATAAGGTAGAGAACAAATTTGCTGCCCTTTCTTCTGTGTGTATACACGGGGGTGGTGAGGGAGTGGGAGCATCTAGCATGAACTTCAAGTTTCTAAGAAACTTCATTAATCAAGATAGTTACCAAAATGCTGAGTTGAGGCTTTGTGAATCATCCAAAAAGGAGCGCCCAGCATACATGTGGCATACAGTTTGGGAAAGGTCTAGACTGTGGGTATCAACATACAGAGAGAGGTGAGCAGAGAGAGGTGAGCATACTTCAAAGAGAGTTGGTAGGATAAGAAGTAAAGCCCAGAGTTAAAGGAGTACTTAAGGACTTTCAGAGGAAAAGGATTCAGAAAAGAGCTAGACAAAGAGGATTCAAAGAGAATCAAGTAAAACTCAGGGACAGTAAGAGTCTAGTTGTCATGAGAAGCCTTGATGATGGTTTTCTCACCAAACCTTGGCAACAGTGATTCAAATCCCAGCTCCGCCACCTACTCATCTGGCTTCGGATGAGTCCCTTATGTCATCTTCCTCACTGATAAAGGCAGATAACATAGAACCCACCTCATAACTATTGTCATTGGTGATTAATGAGTGAATATATAAAACACACAGATCAGGACACGGAGCCCATGGTCCCTAACGATCCACCATTATTATTGTATCACAGCCAGACCCATTAAGAACTTTTCTAAAGTGATGATAGGTATTTATTATTAAGATATTGTATGTCACTATCAAAACTGAACTGAACCGAATGGAACCTTTTGGAAGTAGTGTCAACAGGTGACAAATTCTTGGTTGTTTTCCAACACACTAGCTCCTGATCTGGCTGTTCATCCCCAGAGTCCTCCCACCTGACCCCACTCCCCTCCACTGAAGCAATAGAGATTGTCTGCCTGAGTCCTCTAACTGTGCCCCACAAGCTATGCCCCAGAGTTTTCTTCCAGAGGAATCTGTGTTTCAGCTACCTCTGGCCACTGGAATGGAGGAGGGGGCTAGGTTTTGGGAGGGCAGTCTCAGGAGTAAACCCAAGAAAGAACAATGATGGGAATTATTCCGGAAGAAAGAGAAGGACAGGCAATGGCAGGGGTGCAGGCACTAAACACAACGGAGGCGGGCTCTCTGAGGCAGAGGACTAATGATCAACCAGCCCCGTCTGTAACACCACATGAGCATCAGTGCTCGCCGAGCTGGGGACAACGGGAAACACTGATGACAGCCCTTTGCAACGTGCCCTTCTGCCTGGAATCAAGGACAGTAAGCAAATAATCAACACGCAAAAAAAGCAAAATGAGCCTGGTGCCCAACCTGCCAGGCATCTGAGTGGAAGTGTGAGCACATAATATAAACCCACAATACAATCAAGCGCTAGCAGGGACGGCAAAATTCGGAACGTGTCGCATTATTTATGAGTGCCACAATCCTTCGCCATGTCTCAGTTCCCTTAGCAAAAATATTCCTTGAGTGACTTCTCCAAGCTAAACTCCATTTTTTTAGGAGTCCAAGGACTGCCAGCCATTCAACCATAGGAGTGAAATGGGAAATGATTAGGTAAAAGGTCCAAGTTGAGTCCCAAAGACTTTGTAATGGGCCAACAGACTCTACATCTCCCCTTGCAGGAAAAGAGTCTTTCCACCTGAAAATCTATTCCTTTTTCATCCTCACCTACCACCACTTCCTGCTCCCTCTTTAATAGAAAAGTAGTTTCTAGCCACAGTGACCATCTAGTAAAGTCCCAAACAAGCCCAGTGCTTTCCTGCCTTTGTGCCTCTATAAAATTTCCTTCTCTTTCTTTACTTTGAAATCCTTCTGCATGCAGCAGGCATCAACTCTGATTACTCAGGAGATCCCACGGTCTCTGCAGGGTGGTTGCAGAACCAAGAATAGCAGTAATTGTTTTGGGGGGAGGGGTTGGGAACAGGGAGACTACAAAGAACTTTGTTTTCTTTTTCATGAATCCTGGAGAAAGTTCATTAAGTAGATATGGATAACACAATGTTCTAAGTGTTAGAATTTATATACAATAAAGTGACATAGAAAGAGAAAGGAGAAATCCACTTATTTTCAGTTTTTTCAGCACTAAGAATATCTAAAAAGGTTTCATATGGGAGGTGATATTTGAATTTATCTCAAAGGCTGAGCAGAATTTGTCAAGGCAGTCAAGGTGTGAGGCTTTTTCAACTGATAGAGAATTTTCAAATTTGTGATGCCAGAAGATGTTTCATTATATATATACATATATGCTCATTAAAAGACACCCTCCTGGAACAAAGTAACTCAAAAAGATTGAAAATAAAAGAAAAATACCATATGGTATGTCTCATATGTGGAATCTAAGAAAAAAGAAGACATTAATGAACTTATCAACAAAACAGAAACAGACTCACAGACGTAGTAAACAAACTTAGGAATGGATAAATTGGAAGTTCAAGATTTGCAGATACTAACCACTATCTATAAAATAGATAAAAAACCAAATTTCTTCTGTGTAGTACAGGGAACTATATTCAATATCTTGTAGTAACTTATAATGAAAAAGAATATGAAAACAAATATATATAGAGAGATGTATGACTGAAACATTATGCTGTATACCAGAAATTGATACACTGTAACTGACCATACTTCAATTAAAAAACAGATTAAATTAAAAAATAATAAAAGGGAAAAATGTCAGTTAAATGTAGAAAAAAAGAAAATGGAATTAGTAATTGAAATATCAGGAAAAAGACAGAATTCAAGAGACATCATAAGGACAGAGGAGGGTATTTTATTAATAAAAGATGACCAGATAAGAAGCTACAAAAGTGATGAAATGTTATGCATCAAACAACAGAACTTCAAAATACATACACCAAAATCATTTGGAATTCCAAGGGAAAAGTACACATTTCCCACTCAATATATTCACAGATCAAAAGAAAAATATAGAAACGATTTCAATGATGACAATTAACAAGTCTGAGTAAACAGAGATACGTTCATATATATGCTTATGTACAGGTAAATACAGTTGACCCTTGAACAATGTGGGAGTTAGGGATGCCCACCATCCACACAGTCCAAAATCTGCATAGAACTTTACCGCTGGCCCCGCCTATACGTGGTTTCACATCCACGGATTCAAATAACCACAGATCGTGTAGTAACGTAGCATGCATTTGTTGAAATAAATCCACATGTAAGTGGACCTGCATAGCTCAAACCCATGTTGTTCAGGGGTCAACTATACACAGGTATGCACTTTGCAGGTTCATTTTGTACCCAGAGGACATACATCCTTTAAAAATGAACTTACCAAAAGTTCCAAAGTTTTTTATCAGGCCATAAACAAAAGCTCAAATTCAAGAATAGTCAAAATTGTCACAGGTGCATAGAGGAATTCATGTGGTCAATTTAGACATTATTAACAAATAGCCAAAAATCAAACGTAAGTAACAATATCACAAAAATATCCATTTTTATACTGAACACTGCTTTCTAAATAACTCTTGGGTTAAACAGAAATTCTAAACTGAAATTACAACCTGTTTAGAAGTGAACAGTTAGAACAACTATGTATCTAAATTATGGAATTTAGCAGGACTGAGGAAAATTTGTAACAGTAAATGCTTGCATTAGAAAACAAAAACTGAAAAGAAATGAACTAATCATTCAACTCAGGAAACTGGAAAAGAACGAGAGAAATATTAAAAACAGTGAAGAAAGTGAAAAGAAAGAATAAAAAAATGAATAAAGATAAAAGTAGGAATAAATGAAACAGAAAACAAAAGAAAAATAGGAGACTGCAGCAATAAAAGCTAAAAGCTAGCTCTGTAAAAAAGAGCAATAAAATGAACAAACTTCGAGCAAGCTCAGTAAAGAAACTGAGCACAAATAACAACTTTAGGAATGATAAAGGGAGTTTAACTACAAATGCAAGGGAGTTTATGGTATATATAAATTTATATCACTAAAGCTGAAAATCCAGGTTATATAGCTTATTATTAAGGATTGTTAACTTACAAAGTAAATTCAAAGAAGGGTTTTAAAAAAGCAAAGAGAAATTTTTAAAAATTAAAAGTCAGCAAAATAACCCTCCCAAATCACCAGATCTAGAGAGTTCTACGGAAAAATTCTACCCACATTCTCACAACAAATCATCTGTAGTTTATTGCGATTATTTTAGAACATTAAAAAGATGGAAAGCTTTCCAAATCATTCTCAAATACAAACATAAAACTGATACAAACACTGAACTGTACTTCACCAGAAACAAAAACTCTCAAAAGGACAAACCCATTTAGTACATAAACACGAATGCCAAAAATTACAACAAAGGTCAGTGGTTTTAATCTAGCAGGGTCTACACCTATAATACAACAGGATCAAGTAAGAGTTTTCTCAGAAACACTATGATGGTTCATTATTAAAATTTCTGAAATTAACCACCTTCATGAAATAAAGGAGAAACCTTATCTGACCATCTCAATACACATTGCTGATTCTGATAAATATCTATCTAAATTCCCAAGAAAAATTCACAGCAAGTGAGAAAAGGAAGGAGATTTGATTTCATCTGTAAAAGGATATCCAGCAGAAATCTATTAGAAACACCACACTAAGGAGTGAAACATTACAAAGCATTCCAATTAAAATGGAGGATTAAACTCAAATGTTTATTATCACTGTTATTATTCAGAATTGTTTGGGATATTCTAGACATCATACTTAGTCAAAAAGAAAACAAATTGAGGAGTTGAAATTATTTTTAAAAAACCACAAGTTGTTCTCATTTGCGTGTGTTTTAATTCTTGACCTAAGGGGAAAAAGTCTGTTAAAATCAACTTATTTTTTAAGTTAATAAGAACATTATAAAGGCAGCTAACTGCAACAAAAATCAATAGCTCTCCTCAACACCAATAAGAATTTACAATGGGAAAAGATCCTAATTATAATGATACCAATATGGAATACCTAGTTATAAGCATAATAAAAAAAAATACATAAGATGAAAGGAAAATTACACAATTTTACTGAAATATATTAAAGATACTTAAAAGGTTAAGTATTCATCTTTTATTTTACTTATTGATTATTATTTCAGTGCAACCCCATAAAAATTACAATGTGACATGTAAATGAAACTTAACAATCTGCTTGCAAAATTTATCTGTAGAAGCAAATAATGAAAGAATATGCCAAAATAAAAATCTGGTGTTGAAGTGGCTGGAATAGGCAAAGGTATTTGCCATTCTGGGCATTAATATTAGCACATAAAAGAAGCTGTAGTAATTAAAAGAATATGGTTCTGGTAGAGAGATGAATGAGTGGAACAGAAGAGATAATATGGAAACAGATGAAAAGTTCCATTATGATACTGAGGAAACTCACTATCCAGAGAGTGACATTAGCAAGATGGTGGACTAGGTGGTCCCTCAACAAAAACAATGAGTTAATAACTATCCATCAACAAAAATAGTTCTGCAAGAGTTTGGGGGTATAATCAAGAAACTGTAGCAACCCAGTAGACCACAAAATACAGAGGATGTCTGCACAGAAAGGTGTAGAAAGAATTCTACTTGCATTAGTTTATTGCCAGACTGGCACAGCTCAGGGTCATGAGGGATCTCCTTGGCCACAACTTCCCCCTATGGTGGAAAAGGAGAGCAGGAGGACTCCAGAAGCCTTTGCCACTGAGGATTTCAGCAGCCATTGCTACCACTGCAGATATATGCAGCCTTCACTGCTGAGGACCCCTGAAGTCCTGGCCCACACCAATGCTGATCCCAGTTAATGAAGCTGCCTGGAGTCCATGCTGCTGTCCCTTCTGGGAGCCAGAGCTGCAGCTGCTACTGCTCAGCCCAGAGTTGAAGCTGTGCCACCAGAACCACCACTACCACACATCCTATCCAGTCAGTGCCCATGTGCCCACTAGGTGAAGGTCTTTCCCCATGGAAGCCAGTCCATAAAGTCTGGAAGAAGTGACTGCTCTTTCAAATGCACAGACACAAAGGCAATAAGGTACATGAAAAAAAAATCAAGAAACATAACACCACCAAAAGAACACAATAAATTTCCAGTAACTGAAGAAATGGAGATCTACAAACTGCTTGACAAAGAATTTAGAGTAATTATTTTAGATGCTCAGCAAGCTACAAAAGAACACAGACAATTCAATGAAATCAGGAAAATAACACAAGTTCAACAAAGAGTTATAAATCACAAAAAAAGAACCAAAGAGAAATTCAGCAGCTGAATAATATAATATATTTAAATTTAAAAAATGCAATAGAACACTTCAAAAGCAAATTTAACAAAGCATAAGAAAAATCAGCAAACTTGAAGACCAAGACACCATAAGAAAAGAAAACTACAGGCCAATTTCCCTAAAAAGATAGCAGCAAAAATTCTCAACAAAATACTAGCAAACCAAATTTAACAGCACATTAAAAGGATCACACACCATAATCAAGTGAGATTTATCCCTGGAATGCAAGGATGGCTCAACATATGCAAATCACTAAATGTGTTACAAAACATCAATAAAATAAAAGGTAAAAATTATTTTGTCATCTCAATACAGAAAAAGCATTTAACAAAATTCAACATCTTTTATGACTTAAAAAAAAAACTCTCAATAAAGTGGATACAGAAGAAACAAAACTCAACATAATAAAGGCCATATATGACAAGCCCATAGCTAACATCATACTCAGTGGTGAAAGATTGAGAGCTTTCCTTCTAAGATCAGGAACAAGAAGCCAAGGGTGTCCACTCTCACTACTCCTATTTAACCTAGTACTGTAAGTCCTAGGTAGAGCAATTAGATAAGAAAAAGAAATAAAAGATATCCAGATTAGAAAGGAAGAAGTAAAATTATCTGTGTTTACAGATATGATCTTATACATAGAAAATCCTAAAAAACAAAACAAAAGAAAAAAAAACTCCAACAAAAAATGTCTTAGAACTAACAAATTTAGTAAAGTTGCATTGTATAAAATCAACATACAAAAATAAGTTGCATTTTTATACACTATCAGTGAACTTTCTGAAAGAGAAAACAATCCCATTTATAAAAGCATCAAAAACAATATAATACTTAGGAATAACTTTAACCAAGGAAGTGAAAGAAAGTAAAGTAAACTGTAGGACAGTGATGAAAGAAATTGAAGACACACAAATAAATGGAAAGATAAACCATGTTCATGGAATGAGGAGTTAATATTGTTTAAATGTCCATACTACCCAAATCCATCTATACATTCAATACAATCCCTATCAAAACCCCAATGACATTTTCCCCAAAAATAGGGGGGAAAATCCTCAAATTCATAGTAAACCATAAAAGACCCTGAATAACTAAAGTAATCTTGAGAAAAAAACAAAGCTTGAGGCTTCACACTACATGATTTCAAAGTATATTACAACATAAAAAAGCCTAATTCATACAAAGAGAGTAGATTGCTGGGCCAAGGACTAGAAGGTAGGGAAAATGAGGAAATGTTGGTCAACAAATACAAACTTCCAGTTAGAAGAGGAGTAAGTTCTGGGGATCTAAAGTAGTGTGGTGACTATAGTTAAAAATACTATATTGCATGCTTGAAAGTTGCTAAAAGAGTAAATTATGTATTGTTACAACAACAACAAACGGTAACTGTGTGAAGTAAAGATTGTGCAATATATACATGTGTCAAATCATCACATTGTACACCTTAAACTTACACAATGTTATGTGCCAATTATGCCTCAAGAAAGTTTGGGGAAAAAAACATTATAAAGCAATAAATAAAAAGAAAGTGAGAAAAATTCCTACTCACAGTAGCAACAAAACAAATAAAATGGGAATAAACTTAATCAAATATTGGTACAGTGAAAATTCCAGAATATTGTTAGAGGAAATTGAAGACACAGATTAATGAAAAGACATATTGTGTCAATGCACTGGAAGAATTAATGTTGTTAAAACATCTCAGAGTAATCTACAGATTCAACACGATCATTCACATAGAACCACAAAAACCATAAGGAGCCAAAGCAATCTTGAGCAAGAAGAACAAATCTGGATTCAAAATATATTACAAAGCTACACAAATCAAAATTGTATAGTAGTGGCATAAACGCACACATACAGACCAATGAAACCGAATCAAGATTCCAGATACAAATCCACAAATCCACTGCCAAAGATACCATGAACACACAATGGGGAAAGCAAGGTATCTTTAATACATGGTACTGGGAAAACTGGACATTCCTAGGCAGAAGAATAAAACTGAACCCTTACCTCACACCATACAAAATGGAAAGGCTTGGAGGTAAGACTTGAAAACAGAAAACTACTAGAAGAAAACACAAGGGGAAAATTGTCTTGATGTTAGTCTGGACAACGAATTTTTTGAATATGACACCAAAAGCACAGGCAACAAAAGCAAAAATAGTCAAATGAGATTTCATCAAACTAAAAAGCTTTTGCACAGTGAAGGATACAATCAATAGAGTGAAATGGAAACCTACAGAATGGGAGAAAAGATTGGCAAACTATATATCAGATAAAAGTTTAGCATCCAAAATACACAAGGAATTCATGCAACTCAATAAAAAAACTAATTAACAAAAAACCTAATAATTCAATTTTTAAAACAGGCAAAGGACCTGAGGAGACATTTCTCAAAAGAAGACATACAAATTGCCAACAGTTACATGAAAGGTGTTCAGCATCACTAATCATCATCAAAGTGTAAATCAAAACTACCATGAGCTACCACCTCACACCTGCTAGAATGGCTATTATCAAAAAGACAAAAGATAACAATTGCTGATGAG
The DNA here is from genome assembly GCF_036321535.1 of Camelus dromedarius. NCBI lineage: Eukaryota > Metazoa > Chordata > Mammalia > Artiodactyla > Camelidae > Camelus > Camelus dromedarius. The sequence goes on along the minus strand of NC_087459.1, from coordinate 19,558,639 downwards.
AATGTAAATTGATACAACCGTTATGGAAAGCAGTATGGAGGTTCCTCAAGAAACTAAAAATAGAACTACTAGACGATACAGCAATTTCATTCCTGGGTATTTATCCAAAGAAACCAAAAACACTCATTCAAAAAGACACATGCATCCCTATGTCCATGGCAGCGTTATTCACAATAGCCGTGAAATAGAAATCATCTAAATGTCCATTGATGAGTGAATGGATAAATAAAATGTGATATACAAAGAACGGTATTAATAAAAACATATATTATTATATTAATATTATTCAGTCTTAAAAAAGAATGAAATCCTGCTATGTGCATATGAATGAACCCCTAGGACTTCATGCTAACTGAAATAAGCCAGACACAGAAAGACAAATACTATATAATCTCATTTATACGGATCTAGCAAGGAGGGAATGAGGAGATATTAGTCAAGGTACAAAGTTTCAGTTATGTAACATGATTAAGTTCTTTAAATCTAATGTACAACGATGTGACTGTAATTAACAATACTGTGTTGTATATTTGAAGTTTGCTAAGAGGGTAGATCTTAGGGGTTCTCACCACAGGAAGCAAGGAAGGAGGGAAGAAGGGAGGGAGGAAGGGAAGGAGGGAGGAAGGAAGGGAGGAAGAGAATGGTTATGTGAAGTTGTGAGGTGAAGGAAATGTTAATTCTTTTGATTGTAGTGATTATTTCACAATGTAAACATACTTCAAAACATCAAGTTTTACACCTTAAGTATACATAATTTTTGTTTGTCAATTATACCTCAATAAAGCTGAAAAGAACTCCCTTAACTATAATCTAAGCTATAATTTTTTTACAGGAGAAACATAAATTTCCTACTTGTTTTGGAAAAAAAAAACCTACTGGTTTTCACTGTGGGGAGAGGGAAAAAGTATTTTCCCACATAAATAAAATCAAATCCCAGATTGATTTTTAAAAGAAACAAAAATTGGAAATATGGCTATATTAGAAAAATAGGAAAAAATTCATAATGGAAGTAATGAAAACTAAAATCACCAATGAATGTATTAACAGAATTTACTGCCTTCTAAAATGTAAATTCCTGTGAGCTGAAAGATACTACAAATTTCATTAAGATACTGATGACAAATGGGCAAATGTGACTTAAATGGCAAGTAACAGGAGGTGTTAATACCAAAGTGGGAGGAACTGCTGGTTAGTTAACCCAGAACTCCTTATCAATGTCTTTTGACTGTTCCTGTCTCCATTCCAGCCATTATAAACTTCCTTGCAGATTCTGGGAAAGCTATAGCTTTCTGAAAAAAAGGACAGATGCCATTGGCACTATTTTGTGTTCAAAGGGAAAAGGCAAAAGACTTACAGAGACCCTGGAGCTGACAACAGTGAGCCACAGAGCAAATGCCAGCAGCCTCGTACCTCCGGGCTTCTTGTTGCATAAGAAAAATAAACCCTTATTTGTTAAAGTCACTGTTAATCCTGTTCCCTTTTCCTTGCAGGGGACACTTCCAAATACTATTAGTAATACAAAAGAAGCATAACAGGAATCACCAAGATAAACAACCCAACAGGAAAACAGGCCAAGGTCAGAACTAGTAATTTAGAGGAAAAGAGAAACAAAGAAGCCAACGTGCATTCAAGTTATAAGAATAACCTTGTAAGAAAGGATGAATTGAACAATGAGATGGCATTTTTCAGCCTTCAGGTTGGCAAAAAATAAAAAGAGAGAGACAACACTGTTGGTGGGAATGTATTTTGTTACAGCCACTATGGAAAATAGTATGGAAATTCCTTAAAAAACTGAAAACAGATTTACCCTATGATCCAGCAATCCCAGTCTTGGGCATATAGCCAGAGGGAACTCTCATTCAAAAAGATACATGCACCCCAATGTTCACAGCAGAACTATTTACAATAGCCAAGACATGGAAGCAACCTAAATGCCCACTGACAGATGAATGGATAAACAAGTTATGGTATATGTATACAATGGAATACTACTCAGCCATAAAAAACAATAAAATTATGCTATTTGCAGCAACATGGATGGAACTGGCGATCATCATTCTAAGTGAAGTAAGCCAGAAAGAGAAAGAAAAATACCATATGATATCACTCCTATGTGGAATATTAAAAAAAAAAGACATAAATTCATATTCTTTTACAAAACAGAAACACACTCATAGACATAGAAAATAAACTTATGGTTACCAGGGGGAAAGGGTGTGGGGAGGGATAAATTGGGAGCTCAAGATTTGCAGATACCAACTACTGTATATAAAATAAACAAGTTTCTACTGTAGAGCACAGGGAACTGTATTATCTTGTAGTAACCGAAATGAAAAAGAATATGAAAAGGAACATGTATAGGTATGTGGATGACAAACATAATGCTGTGCACCAGAAATTAACACGACACTGTAATCGACTATACGTCAACTAAAAAATGAGACAGACAGACAGAAATACAATATCCAGTGTTGCCACAGCCCAGGGAATCACTGTCATTATCACGTGCTATTCCTTGGCACAGCCAATTCTGAAAGCCAATTTTTCAGCCTCACTCAATCAAAATTTTAAATGAGTTTTTCCTTTGACCCAGCATTTCCACTTCTTAGACTCCATCTTACAGGAAAAAAAAATCTTGTGTGTTTGGCCAAAGATACATGTTCAGGGAGGATCCCTGTTGGGTTGTTTGTAGTGTCAAAAAAGTGGAAATACGACATGAGCATCATTCAAGGAAGGGCTAAATGAGCAAGCTCATTCTGCAGCTAAAAAGCGGAGGGAAACTAAATGTACTGACAGAGAAGAGTGGCCAAGATATGTGGCTTAAAAGTGAAATAAAATTTCAGACCTACTGGCACTCAGTATGTAATTTCTGAACCAATAAACGTGAATGCTGAGTTAAATGAAGAAATGAGCCCAACTTTATTTAATAAGCAACAAAAATGTAAGTATATCTTTGCAAAAGAACAGAAAGTGGTTTTGGAGGATGGACACCAAGGTGTTAAAAAATGAATATATCCAGGGAGAATAATGATGGCCCAGGGTGGGGATGAAGTCTGTTCAGCCGTTGGGAATTACTACTTTAACTCATCGGCAGAGGAGCTCAGGGATAACAACGCCAAGCTTAAATACTGTCTGTTTCAAGTCCCAAGATACAAACTCCAAAAGGCAGGGCCAGTGTGAGAGGAGAAGCCATTCAGAACCCATTAGAGTGAAGGTTAAGCAGAGTCATAGCAGATCACCTTGCATCAAGCAATTCTGATTCTTCAAATGATCATGCCGTCCAAGACTTGCATGATAATCAGAGAATCCAGCCTACGATGCCACAGGCTGCTGCCATATACGTAACAGGACTCATTAATAGCCATGATTGACAGATTGAGGTTGATTACAGTTGTTAAAGGTAGATGATCATTGGACAGATTCCCCCACCGTGTTTATTTCCAGGCCCTCTGTCAGAGGCGCTGAGCTCACTTTGGTAGCTCATCTCGGAAAGATAACCTTTTATCCTTCCTTCCCCAGTAAACCGTTTTTCCCAGTATCCACGCCCTGTGAGAGTTTCTCCCCTCAAACCTGGGCTGGCCCTGGGATTTGACCAAAAGAATCCAGAGGAAGTGACACAGGTCTAAGGCTAGGTCATGGAAGTCTTGCAGTTTCCACTGAGTCTCTTGGCACATTTGCTCTTAGGACGCCTCCCTGTTGGAAATTAGCTGTCCTGGAAAAGGGCAACTTCCTTGAGACCACCGTAAAAATCCTCAGCCTTATGGAGAGCCCACGTAGAGGGGCTCCGGCAGACACTCGCAGCCGACAGCCAGCGTCAAACACCTGCAGAGTAAGTGACCCCAGACAAGCCTTCAGAAGCCACTATTTTACAGAAACTGCTTTAGAGACCAAAATGAGAACTGCCCCCACTAAGCCAAATTATTCCACTGACTGTGAGAAATTATAATAAATTGTTGTTGGAATCCACTAACTTTGGGGGTAGTTCATATGTACCGATAATCATTCACTTTCAAGAAGACATGGGTCCTGTAGGAGGAGTGAATGAAAGTCAGGCTGTGAAAAGTGCAGGGAGGTGTCCACACGTCTTGCCAAGACTTATAAATTGCTTACAGTCATCATTTATCTTTCTCATCTCTGTATATGGTTAATTTCATGAAATCCACTACCTCATAGGTAGACACTGTAACTAGCGCTATTTTCTAGATGAAGAAACGAAGACTTTAGAGGGTCAGAATAACTTGCTCCAGATGGCACAGCTAGCAGACAGTGAAGCCAGCATATTCACAATTACTTGTTCTCTCAGGAAATATGGACAGAACACCTGTCAGGCACCTACTACAAAAAGACACCAAGCCCCTTAAGTTCAAAGTATTTGTTGGTCCCTGAAGATTCTGATTTCTAGGATTCTGGTGGTGGAACCACATTTCAATGACTTCCTAATAATGGGATGGATAAAGCACAAACTAATTCAATTTTCAGGACTAATTCAATTAATTTACAGAGTATCTAAAATGCGCCCATCCAGGTCCTAGATTCTGGGAATCAAAAGATGAAAAAAGACAGAGTGTCTGCCTTCAAAAACATTCCAGCCCACGGGGAAGAAAGAAAAGAGAAAAATCACAGTACTGTACAATAGACACAATTATTAAGCCATTTTAAGTGTCTGAAAAGCAGATAAGAAAAAGCCCACATTGTTTCAGTGTTATCAATTATCCAAATTTACTTTAACATCAACTCAGATCTTTTGGTGGGAAACTGTTAAGATTTCTACATCAGTCCTGAAAGTATTTCACTCAACCTCAAAGAAGTGGATCACAGTGCCATATGTCATCCTCAAACTTAAGCCAAAGCTTCAAGACTCCTTGAGGTGACCTTTTCTTCAACAAAAAGCAACCTCATCTGAGCCACTTCCCTGCCCACTGGAAAAGGGCATGTTCTGCAGCTGGCCTTGCCCATATGATGAAGAGACCAAAATGTCAAGGAGCCATTGACTTCCGTATTGGTGCCAACACATCGCAAATATGGTTTCTTATAGCGGTGGGGCTGGGCTCAGCCCCAAAGCGCCAGATGGTGCTGAGTACTCGAGAATAAAGCCATCTGCAGAACTACTCCTTCTACGGCCGTTACAATTTGTACTGATTATAAGCCTCCATCAGAATGTGTTTAGAACTCTTATCGATGGGTAATCCTACCCTCTTCATTACAGCTCTGGGTTTAAGACTATACTTCCAGCTCTAAGAATGGGAAAAACATATTGAACGACTATTCTGCGCATCACCCACTGATGTAGGTCCTAATCTGTTTCACACCCCCTTCATTCGGAACTCGCAGACCAGAGGACAATTTAGACCCACTTGTGAAAGCTAATCTAACGATACAAGATGCTACCTGGGACTGATCCTGGGTTTGAATTAAATGTGAAGGAATTAAATGTTAGAAGAATTAAATACTGGATTTCATCTGGCAAACTAGGAGGCTCTCTCCTGTCTAGGACAGAAAGCCTTCTGTGGGTTGGGCCAAGCACCACAAGTTCACTCTTATACGATATTTTCATGGGTGCTGCCCGCAACAATAAAAACTCTGCATTGTTTATTCGATCCAGGATGTTAGGATGTATAACAGCTCGTAAGAGTATATTCTGTAGGTGATGAAATCCTTTTCTGAATCAATTTTGGCCCCAGTAGGTTGATACATAATTCCCTTACAGTGCTCAAGGCATTAAGGTACTCATAAAATGAGGTAATGACCCATTTAAAAATGCCCTTTATGGAAAAAAAAATTAGTTTTCTACTCCAGGAAGCTGACATGACATTATCTTTATCATTACAATGTGATAGCATCTGAGAACTATTTACATGAAGGCACTGGCTAGGCTCGAAGTTACATGATGACCAACCATTTACTTGATACGGGGAGTAAAATCAAATAGGAGAATTATTTAACATAACCTATCAAAACACTCTCTAGTGGAGTAGTCACTCTACCATGCTGACTTCACAGAGCCATATTATGCAGGGAAACTTCTGGGTCGTGGGAGATGGCTTGTCAAAATGGCGAAAGGCATCCTAAACCAATCTCAAATTCCCATTGCAGTAACCAAAGCTTTCTGTCCAGTATTCGCAACATAGGGCTTCCCAGAAACCTTTTTTTGGACAGTTAAGGGATTGTGGACAGGAGTCTTGTCTGCACTGTCTCCATCACACCCCCTCATATTCCAATCAGTTCTCAGGATAAAAAGGATGTGCACATGATCGAGACACCTTATGCTGTCGTCAGAGATCAACCAGAAAGGACACCCTGGTTTCTGCTGATCAACACGCCAAAGGTGGCCGAACTCAACCATTTCGTTCTGGACCAAGCCACTGTCTTATAAGACAAGTATTTTGTAATGAAATGTTCCAAATTTAGCTTCTTCTCTGCCTCTGCTTTCCCCTTTTTAATCGGTAGTGTTTACCTTTTCTCGCCACAGACTAGATCCGCCCTAAAATTCAGTCCATGATCCCAGTGGCACCTAAAGCTCAAAGTGTTGTTTGGCTTTGGCGATCATCACTTTAGCCATAAAATCAGGGGACAAGACAAGGGCAGGAAGTTCTACCTACAACCTCTTCTGGCTGACATTCTAGGTCCTCACTCTGCCCACTTATCACAAACATAAAAATAGAGCGATGGTCACTGACCACTACGACTGTTCTTCAAGGACCCTGTATTTTAATCAACACTAGAATGTATAGCACAACACCTTCCTGCCAGAAGAAAGAAAAAAAAATCATGCAAATAACTCAAGGAGGGATTTCATGTGTCAGAGAACGCTGAATCAGTAATAATTCTGTGTATGTGGGGGAAGGTGGGTGGGAAATGAATGGAAGGTGCTTTGATTTTGCTGATAACCTCTCATAACCGCTGAGGAACAATGATTAATTGTCCTAATGTAGAAAATTCTAGAAAAATACTTTAAAACTGGGAGAAGGGAGGATCAAGCAGGGAATGTCATATTTTATCCCATTGTCTCTCATGAGAAGAAGGCCACTGGCAGAAAAGCAAACAGCCTTCTTTGGTGAGATTTCCTTTATTTTCTGTATGATGTCCCAATGTAACCAGATTATTTCTTCCCAAACAGATACATAAATAATACATTCCATAAAGACATTCTCTTTGGTCCAAGAAGTTCATCTTTGGAGATCTGTTTTAAAAGGCTCAATACCAAAGAGGAGATTGCACAGGGTACTGGATTTACATCTGTCAAATACTTTAATTTTCGAAGGCTTTTTATGCAAGGTTGGTTCCTGTCTCTCATGGCCAGTCTTTAGGTTACTTGGCCGCTTCAAAATGAGGGGCTACCTAAACCTGCCAGATTCCCTTAACCAAAGGCCAACTCTCACAGTGCCAAGGCCAATTTGGTTCCATTTTATTTATGTGGAGCAGTGACACCTGGTGGCAGGGAAGGCAAATCACAAGAGGTAATTCTTCGGTGGTACCTCCCCATCCCTCAAGGGATCCTTAATTTCTCATTGGGATTAGTGGGGGGAAAAGTGACCCTTGAAAGGGCTTATTTTCATGGCTGAGCATTGGTCTTATTTTGAAGCTATCCAATGACTTATGATGAAGAACCATCTCAGTGGGCTGGATCTATTCCAGCTGGAACAGATGCAAACCCAGTATAGTGCTCAGGGACGGGAGGGTCTACGAAAAGACACAGAAGGTACAGGTGTTCTCAACAAGGTGCATGAGCAAATAGGGCACCATAACTCTTCAAGAGCCAACTGAGAACCCTGGACGATTATCCAAAGATTCTAGAGTGAATGGCACACTGAGGAGATCTTACCAGAAAACGGAGATGGAAGAACGAACTGCAAATATGCAGTGCAATTATACACTCATTGGTTTCCTGCCATTAGACAGTGAGTTCCCCAAGAGCTGAAACTATTATCTTTTCCCTTTGTTCCAACCAGCTCCGTGTGTCTGACAAATGGCAGGTAACAGTAAACGTTGAACGAAAAAAAAAGAGCGACAAAGAGAATGAATCAATCGGATGAGTACTTCAGGGAAGCCTGCATAAGATAACGAAGCTTGTGGCACACCTCCCCTGAAGCTGAGACAGCTTTCAGCAAACTTGAGGTTGTTAAGTAACAGTACTGGTAGTTGGTATCCACTGAATACTTACAATACACTATTTAAATGTATTCCCCTCTTAGCATTCCCATGTAGCATCTAAACCAAAGCACGTTTATGCCAGCTAGGAAGTTGGCATTCTAACCAGGCCACCTGACTCTTCGCCACAATGGTACACTGCCTCTCGTCAATAGAAGTGATTAAGTTGTTTTTTTAAAAAAAAATTGAAGTATAGTCAGTTACAATGTGTCAATTTTCTGGTATACAGCATAATGTCCCAGTCATTCATATATATATATGTGTATATATATACACACACACACACACACACATATATATACATATATTCATTTTCATATTCTTTTTCATTAAAGGTTATTACAGATATTGAATAGTTTCCTTTGCTATACAGAACAAATATGTTTTTATCTATTTTTATACATAGCAGCTATCATTTGCAAGTTTCAAACTACCGAATTTATCCCTTCCCACCCCCTTAAGTTCTAAAAGAATTATTTAACCCACAACAGGACTTCTTAAAGAGCGAGATCCATTATTGCATAGAAACTATGATTTACATATATTATTTCTTCAATGATTCTCTTACATAGAAGGAATCCAACCCTTACTTATACCATACTGATGCAGAAAAATGTGTGGCGTGAGAGGATGGCCATGTCCCAGGTCTTGGTTGAATCCGTGGGACATGCCCCTCCAAGTGTGTGTCCTTGGCTTCGCATAGGAAAGAATTCAAGAGCGAGCTACAGCTGAATAAACGTAGATTTATTCAAAGATACACATTCCATAGACAGAGTGCAGTCTGTCTCACTCAGAAGGGGGAGTGGGCACAAGATGTGGGGGCGGTTAGTTTTTATGGGCTCAGTAACTTCATATGCTAACAAGTGGGAAGATTATTCCAACTATTTTGGAGAAGGGGCTGGGATTCCCAGGAACTGGGCCACTGCCCACTTTTTGACCTTTTATGGTCAGCCTGGGAACTGTCATGGCAGCTGTGGGAGTGACATTTACCAATGCTAATATATTCCAGTAAGCGTATACTGAAGCTCAAGGTCTACTGGAAATCAATTCTCCCGCCATCCTGGGCCTCAGGTCTACTGGGTGTTGAACCTTCCGCCGTGATTCTGCCGTGTCATTCTTTCAATGGTTGTGCCCTGCCCCTTTCCTTCTTGTCTCAATGCAATGGGCTGTCCTGGCTGGAATATGGGTGGAGGTAGGCGCTGAGCCCTCCCCTATCCCAGTGACATTTGTTTTTTATAACTTCAGCATATTTTACAAGAGATAGGCTCTCCCTTCCTCTGCTCTCCCCCAGACTTTTTAAAAACAAGATTATGTCACTTCTTAAGAGTTCCTGGAAAATGGCAGCTGGGTCTCATAATTCTTTTTCACACATTCCTTATTGAAAAACTCCTTCCTCCTGAGGCCATACGAAACCCCCCTTTGTCTACCTGGGGGCTTAGTCATTCAGAATGAAAGGAAAGCAGGGTATGGGTATATTTCACATTCAGGATTCATATGTGTCTCACTTGAACATGAATGAGTTGGATGACATCCAATGAGTTTTTGGACTCAACAGTATTTTGCGGTGGAAAGATCTGTTAGCCTTTGTTGCAACATAAGGTCAGCTCTTGTACTCAGGAAGGAAATCTGGTATCTCTGAAGCCTTATTTGAAATCACCCATGAACTGAAGATTGGAAAATCAATCGTGATTGGCATCAGCCCATATTGACCTGAGAAGATCCGAGGTCCCCAAGAGGGGGCGGGGCGTGAGCACATAACCACATAGCAACTCCTCCTCAAATTTTCCTTCTTGTTATTATTATACCCAGAGTTACTAAAGAACAGCTGTCAAGCACATTTTGGGGGAGCACTCAGACCACACCAAGAGTCTCGAAGTCACCTGAACTATAAATCGTGCAGGCTTCCTTTAGTCTGAATTCTTGCTACCTTGGGTTTTCTGGTCCTCATATCTTATATTCAAGAATTATGCAAGGTTACATTCTAGGTCGATAGTAATTTAGCATTTATAGTCCACGGTGCCTTTGGGACTAGATTACCTCCCAGCGTGATACTGTTTTTCATTTCTATGCTGACAAATACACCATTTCACCTGTCACTTAAGCAACCAGTTCAAGCTCCGCTGTAATTTTAGCTCCATATTGTCAAACAGGTGGATTTATAAATGTGTTACCTGAAGGAAACGTTCCCCCAAAACAGTAGAAGTGGAGGCTTTATCTATTTATAATTATTTGTTAGATTTGTAAAAATGTTCCTGTTGCCGCAAAGCCTCTGGCTAAATACAAATTAAAACACTTTTGAATGTAGTAAAAGCAACAGTGACATCATTTTAATTACCCATCGGGGGACGCCAGCACACAAAGATGTATTTTTTTCTTTCCTAGTTTAATGTGACTGCCTGCTTAAGGATATGAACTTCCTGTCTATGTATCTGCCACCCTGACTGCATTTTCAGCATCCGTTTGGCGGGGGAGGTAAGTGGGAGAAAGTTTATTCTCTCCCATGTTGTAGGCTTCGGAGGAAAGTAATTCAGGATGACTCTCTCCCAGAAGAGAAGGAGGAGAGACTAGCTCTTCCCTCTTCCCGGTCTAGACATGGGCTAGACTTGGTTTTGCTGCCCAGCCCTCCAGAACATCCTTCCAACAATTTCCATTTCTTCCAGTCTTCTTTTCTATTCCTCTTGATAGCCTCCCACTAAGTTCTTGTCCGTTTACATGAGCCAGCATCAATTTATGTTACTTGTGATCAAGAAACCCAACCTCTACAGAACGTTAAAAGAAAAACAGAGACAATATGGAGATCCTGTTTCCAAATCCAATCAGCCTTACTTAGGCAAGTTAGGGAACCACACTGCTCTTTAAAGAGAGCCAAGAATGGTCATTCAAGCAAAATTTTGAACTTCAGGCAGATCTGATTTTGGCTTCTGACTCTGCTCATACTGGACTTGAGCAAGTTCCTTGAACCTCACTACACCTCAGTTTCTCCATCTCTCAAATGGGCTCACCATAATGATTTCATGAGAGAACGTGTATAAAGCACTTCTCTCTTTAGATGGTAATAAACAGGGCTCAATAAATGGTAGATACCTTTTTTTCATCATCTGTCAAGTGAGGAATAACAATACCCACGCTGAGTTATTTTTGCAGAGTTATTTTCAGGATGAAATGTGTGAGACAACCTTTTGAAATATATAAAGAGTCTACAAATATGAAATCAGAAAAACCAGAGGAGCTGCCCTCTGGCTCCAGCACAGAACTGGACCGGCTCATGTAACAGGGATGTGCTTGTCCAGCGATTCCTCTGGTAAAGGATGTTTAGCAAGTGGTTGGAAGTTTTCATGTTCTAACAAAGGTGGGAAAAGGGAATCTGCCCTGAGGACAAAGAGATGTCTTTTAGGAAAGCTGCTTTTTTTTTTTTAATTAGTTGATGAGGATATATTTTAGACATTCAAATATGACGAATAATATACTAGAAACCAACATGCCCATCACTCTACTTGGTGACTCTACTGTTTAATTGCCCTAAACCTCACATTCCACCTTTTCGTCCAACAGCCCTCTGTATGTAACCAAGATGGAGCTTATGCTGGCTGAATCTGCCCTGCAGGGTTCATATTACATGAGCGCTTGGGGAGGTCTGTTCTCAGGGGACAGGTAGAAACCTACATGCACTGAGCATTATCTGCAATTCATGTAAGTTACAGAAAAGTTAATAATAATAATAATATCAGCTAAAGTTATCAAGTGCTTCCTGTGTGGCAGGCAGTGTTCTAGGCTCTTTGTATGGCTCAGTTCGTTTAATCCTCCCTACAGCTCATGGTATGATGAGTCGTGGTTTAGCACAATTAAATAACCTGATTCCAGTCCCAGCACCAGTCAATGCAGTCCTAATCCAGCTCACTCCAAGATCAGCGTTCCTCCCTTTTTCACAATTGGCATCAGTCACTTCTCTGGTTCACACATAACATGGAAACCCCAAGTCTGGGGAGATGCAGTCTCAGCTTTGTTTCTATCAATTCAGCTGAAATTAGTCCCAAAGATCCCAAGCCATTAACGGGAAACACACAAAGCCTTATTTGAACAACCTCTTTTTTTTTTTTTCTTTCCAAAGGAAACTAGCTAGATTCAGTGGGCCAAAACTCCAACTGGAAAGCTGTTCAGAAGGGCTGAAAATCAACACAAAATTTAATTTGAAAATATGCTTACCGACACCCCTCTGTCAATCAGATGTCCACCCGGCGTTTGCCCGGGTCTAATAGCTGTGAACTTCAGCTGTCTGCCGCCAGTCAGAATTATCATATCACAGTCCATTCACATTCAGAAGCTGTTGCCTTCCCTGTATCTTATTTTTTTGTTTTGGGAAATACTGAGAGAGTTTTTTTGCTACAGATTGTGCTACCAGACAAGATGAATGATCATCAAAATACAGTCAGCAAAATTTAAAAATATGGATAAAGAAAAGATATTAATATCCTTTCTAAGGTAATCAGTACTTTTTGTTTGACAAAGAAATTGCCCACTGTTTATGGTTTATGCAAATAATGTATGTTAATGTCAGAGCTGCCGAGTATAGAGCTTTGCATCTAAGTGTTTGTGGAAAATACATGCCAATACATTTTAAACCTTTTCCTCATATAAACACAACGATTCCATAAATATACAGCACCTTGTTCTTGGAAACATTTATTATAATTTTATGCAATGCAAATCACATTAGAATAAATTATTTTTTGCTAAAACGGCAAAGTCAGCAAAATTACAGGGAAGTATCAAGTCCCCGCCATTGTGTGCTTTTCAGTGACATCAAAATGAGCCCACATCCTCCCTGGCGGTATTCACTTGGATGGTCTTAGCCAGTGAGGCCCCTGGCCTCTCAGTCAACCCAGGGACTCCCTGTGTTCATGGCACCAGCTCGTGCCATTGCTGCCCGAGGTACTGGAGAATAAGCTTGCTTTATTATGGATTGATAATGAGGGCCTTTAGCCAAGGTAATTTTTGAATATGGGAGAATCAACCTTGATCATTACAGACGGAGCAGGAACAGGCCCGCATGGAGACTGTTCTTACAGGGACCCAAAGCAAGACCTAAGAGAAAAAGAAGATGTATGTGACTGCAGACGGTCACTAACATAAATCCTAAGTAACCATATCTTCATCCTTGTAGCCACCCATGTACTCAGCTAGTTACTGAGCCCCTACTGTGTGCCAGGTATGATTCTATGCTTGCACACAGAGCAATGTACACGACAGAAAAGGCCCACGTCCTCATGAAATTTATAGCCCAGAAGCTTCGATATGTAAACAAAGAAGGAAAGATGATTATTTCAGATAGTGATGAATGAATGTACCTCTCATGGGAGGCACTCTTGATGGGGTGGTGAGGGGACACTCCTCCAAGGAAGTGACATTGGAGGGAAAATTAAAATGAAGAGATGGAGCCAAACATGTGACAATCAGAGGGACGGTACTCAAGGCCCAGGGAAAGCATAGGCCTGAAGTAGGAATGACGATGGGAAAGGTCAGGGTCAAGAGGGGATAAGTGAGAGAGGGACAGAACACAGGGTCGGAGAAATAACCAAGGGTCGTGTTGGCTGGAGCCCTGGAGGCCAGGGTATGGAGTTTGGAGTTGATCCTAAGCACACGGGAAGCCACTAAACAGGGCACTGACACATTTTAAAATGTCACTGTGGGAAGAACAAGTGGAAATGCAGGAAAGGGGAGCCCAGATGGAAGGCCATTGCTGTCCACGGGATAAAGAGAAGGAGGGAGGGTGGACCAGGGATTCAGAAGTGGGCTGTACACACGTGGACCAAGGTGGGATACATTTGAGAGCTAGAAAGACAGAACTGGCTGATGAATTGAAAGTGGAAGAGGAAGTGAAAGAAGGAATCAAGACTAACTCATTGGTCTTTGACATCAGCAGGTCAGGAGACGGGGGCCCCATTTACTAAGAGAGAAAGAAACAAGTTTGGGGGGAAACCAAGACATCCATCTGTCTCCCCCTAAGTCATACTCCCCTTCATCCTTTCACAAAGGCCCCATGACTGCCTCCATCTGCCACTCCTTAGTCTTTATTCAGAACTCAGTCCAAAAAGGGGGATTTTTTAAAATTGTGCACCCACCCTGCCTTGAAGACCCCCATAGGCATTTTCATGTACATTAAATTCTCACATCAACTTTATACTTTCATTCCTATGATCCACCTGAAAGAAGAGAAAACTAATGTTCAATGAGGTGAATTACTTATGCAAGTTCGTAAAGCTAACCAGGGACAAAGCTTCTCTGAATCTATAGCTTGTGAATCCAAAACTTGCTTTAAGAGCCAACTCTACTGATGGGGAGCTCTGCGGTCTGCAATGAGTTTCCTCATCTGTTAAACGGAAGTGAACAATTTCACAGACAAGTGTTGTGAAGGTTAAAAGAGATGAAATTCACAAGCCAATCTGGCACACAGTAGGTCAGAGTTACTTTTGAAAGTGATTCCTGCAGATTAATTGTAAAACTTGAAGGTTAAAAGAAAATAAATGCTCTAATAATTTCAAATATAAAAATATATATATTTTATTACCCCAGTCTATAGAAGCCAATTCCTTTAAGTTCTTATACTAGAAGTAAGCTATGTTTCCTTTATATTCAAAAAGGGTGCCTACGGTTTAGAAAAATCTTCATAAATTTCTTTTAAATTAAACTAACTTTCGATACATTAAAAGAAACTTGAAAGTTATTCAATAATATCGGAGAACTCAGAAGAGGCTAAATACAGCATCTTCAGAGATCTTTCTTCTAAAACCTCTTTTTTGGTTCTTTAAATCCAATTGATTCTTTAAGTAAAATGGTTGTGTTCCATCTAGATACAAAAAGACTTTTTTTTTTTGCAAAGAGCACATTTTATTTTGTTTGTTTGTTTGTTTTTTACATTGGCAATTAACAGCAAGTTTAAAAGACAGAAAAATCTTCAAAGGGATCTGAGGAACTGCAGTTTATTCCTTAACCGTCAGTGCATGTTCTGGAAAGCCCGACTCCACCTGAATGATGCCTGCATCTGTCCTAGACACCTGTGTTGCGGAATCAGGGCACGGATGATAGTAACTCTCTGCTGACTGTTTGAACGGATGGCACACAAACTCTGAGACTCTTGTGGGGCTGATCCCACACTTCCGTGACAAGAGAAAACCCATCTGGAGGGCTGCATGGCTCTCTGTGTGGCTGACACACAGAAAAGACCTGGTGGCTCCAAGAAAGAGGCTGACAGAGGAGCTACCTTGGACCCTGGTGGCTTTCTGATTCTTGATTCTGGTCCCTCGTTCCTGTCAAGTTTCCAATTTCTGATTCTAGCCCCCTGAGAGGTCTGGCTCTATTTCTTATTAAGTTCCGTTCTATACCTTTGAATCCTTATAATAAATCTCCCTTTCACTTTTCCTGAGCCTCGTTGGAACAACCTCCTGTCACCCAATAAAGGCATCACAACAGATGCAGATCTCGCTAATGCTGGAGCTCAGGCGGTGGGTCATCACTGTCTCAAAGAACGCATATTCTGGAAGGCTTGAAAAGGGCAAGCATGTCTATGCTTTATAAAGACATAAATGGCTCATAAAAATGATATGCTAAGGAAGGCATTAAAATCACCGCTGAAATCACTAACATAATCACTCCACTCCACAACCAAAGCTTCCGGACCCCTCCAACCCACCGACTCAACCACACCCTCCATGACCCTCGCTGGCCCCACCAGGACGTCTTGTCACTGGCTCCAATACCACCTTCTCTTTCTTTCAGTGTCCTCCCCGCACCTTCATTTCTCTCTCTAGTTCCATGGTCCTTAGTCCTTATTTCTGCAATTTCCTTGATCGCATCCTGGCCACGCCCTCCCTTCCTCACTGCCCTACACTCACCAGGACAACACTCCCAGCCTCGTTTCCATGTGCTATGGGCTGAATTGTCTTCCACCACCTCCCCTCTCCCCAAATTCCTGTGCTGAAGTCCTAACCCCCAGGACTTCAGAATGTAACTGTATTTGCAGGTAAGGTCTTGAAAGAGGTCATTAAAGAGGGGTCGTTGGGGTGGACGCAATCTAACATGACTGGTGTCCTTAAAAGGACATACACACAAAACAAAGACTCAGTGAGATGGAGAGGAGATATTTACCTACAAGTCAAGGAGAGGCCTTGACCTGGGACTTCCAGCTCCAGGACTATGAGAAACAAACGTCTGATATTTAAGCCACCCAGCCTACGGTACTTTGCTTTGGCAGCCCTGGGACACGTTGTCCACTCCTGAGCATCTGAGAGTTGCTGGAGAAAAACTACACAACCAGGCAGAATGCTTTCACAATACATTTGTGATCACCAACCCTAACTGGACCCTTGGCACAGCCCAGGAATCCCGCTACAATTCTCTGAGCGACTTGTGTTTCCACTCTCCTCAGTAACCAGTTTTTTGCCTATTATCTTCCAATTTCCACATGTCCCCTACTTCACTTCCCATCCCTCTGAATGATGATCTTAGCTCCTACTTCACCCTCAAGCGAGACTATACCATCATAATCCGGGACCTGCAGAACCTGAAGGTCAACACAGCTCACACCCACAACAGTCCCTCTCTTCACAGTGCTCTGGCACACAACGTGCTCTTGAGAGGTCCCTAAAGGCCAAGAGGTCTGGGACATCATGAGTCATGACGAGGAACTGACAAAGGAGTTGAGCGGCCTCTTCCAGTGGGTAGTGGCCGAAAGCAACACGTACTGCAGCTCCTACCAGGCAACCAAGATCTTAGACGCTTGGACTCTCAACTTTTCCTTGTCCTACAGACATTCAGAAGCAGTGTCTACTCCATCACCATCACAAACTATTGCATTGCCTGTAGAATTACAAGAACCTTATTGCATCAGCTTCTTAGGGTTGCCATAACAAAGTCCCACAAACCTTGGCAGCTTAAAACAACAGAAATTTCTTCTCTCACAGTGCTGGAGGCTAATGGTCCAAAATCAGTATGTCAGCAGAGCCAGGTTCTCTCTGAAGGCTCTAGGGGAGGAATGCTTCCTTTCCAAATTCCTGGCTTCTCGTGGTCGCCAGCATTCCTTGGCTTCTGGGTGCACCACTCTAATCTCACAAAGCATTCTTCCTGTGTGTCTCTTCTGTCTCTGTGTCTTTGAGGCCTTCCTCTATCTGTGCATCTGTCTCCAAATTTATAAGGACACCAGTCCCTGAATTAGGGTTCACCCTGATCCAGTACAACCTCATCTTAACTTGATGACATCTGCAAAGATCTTATTTCCAAACAAGATCATATTCACATGTTCCAGAGGTTAGGAACTCAACGTATCTTTTTTGGGGGGGGAGATGCACAACTCAATGCATGACACTCATCCAGGTGTGAGACATCAAACACAAGGAACAGATGCAGAGCTCACAGATGCCTGGGTACCACATGTAGCCTGGCAGTCCCCTCCATGGCACAGCAGATCAAAGTCTTCAGTATGTTCTACCGCTGGCCACTAGGGCCTGGGGCATGGACAGTATGATCTACATACAAGATCCTCATGTGGCAACTGGGAAGGTGGATGAGTTGGCAGTGTCCCACGTTGGCTCTACTGGGAGGCCACGGATAGGACATGGGAAGGCTGGATTTGCTCACAGAGTATCCAGGCCAGGCCTTGACTCTCCCTGAAAGCATCCTGAGCCTGTCTGAGCCAGGCCACCACCTCAGCAGGCCCTTCTGTTACTGTATCTACCATGCAGGGACGGGTGGCTTAGCCAGGGCCCTCCCAGCCCCAGACTCAGTGAGTTGGACTCTCCGCTCAGCACTGATTCTCCCAGCGCTGCCAGGACAGCACCAGGCTGCCCGCACTCGGTTGCCGGGTACGGTGCTAGCTCAGTCCACACACTCCCTCCCAAAGGCACTGGAGCCCACTCTACTCCAGTGTTCCACTGTTTTCTAGATTGTATATAAGTTTTACTATTTTCTGACTTAAAAAGGCAAAAACAAGTAAATATATAGTAACCTTTGGAAAAGATTTCCTGGAAGTCTTACAAATCCAGTACATACTAAGTCATCCCAAATGATTAAAGGAAAATTAAGACTGGGAAGAGTTGTGTAATGAGATACACACCCCATTCCTGTATTTTTCTTTTTACCTGTGGCGCCTCCTCTGTTTAGACAGACAACAGTCATTATCAAGGGGAGGCTAAACAGAAGTAGGGAGTCTTTCTCTTGCTTTTGGCTTTCAGAAGTTTAGGCCTTTGAATTTTGGAAACCTAAGCCCTGAGGGAAATCAGGAAGCAGGAAAGACAATGTGTAAGCACATCCTCTGAACAGAAAGAATTCCCTGGGCTAAAGGAGTCACTGGCACAAATACGGCCATTGGTACAAATTTCTAGGAATCCTTTTTCAGCAGAGCAGCAATAGGACTAAATGTCAAGAAGAAACTGGGGCCTGAATTACAAACATCTTCCCAAGAAAGCAGCTTGTTGTTATTAAAGTGACAGCAAGAATCTGGGAACACCACCAGCCCCGCTCCCCCCGCCCCCTCCTCCACATGCAGGAACAAGGTGCCTGCCACTCTAGATATGCTTTCTTCTAGTAGAGCAGGTCCTCGGCAGTTTCCACGGTCTTCTATAAACATTAAGTCGTGTGTCCCCCACAGCACTCTGGGAAATCCACATTTCACTGGTGAAGAAATTTTGGCCACTGACTGCAGTGAGCGCTAAAGCAAGGGTTTTATGGCTCCCAAGTTCCGGCAGGAGCTACACGGTACACACTCATTCCAGCCTTCGGGCACCAAGACAGTCTCACAGGAGAAAAACATTAAATAAATAATATCACAAATACATAATTATAAACCACAATAAGCAAAACTGGAGCTATATCTCCAGCAGCAGAGGAAGTGCTAAATAAATGATGGTTCGTCCATGTATAATAAATTACTAGTGGAGGCAATAAAAATGAATATGCTATCCGGAAGAAATTTAAAGTTGAAAAGATACGTGCACCCCAATGTTCACAGCAGCACTATTTACAATACCAAGACATGGAAGCAACCTAAATGTCCACTGAAAGATAACTGGATAAAGAAGTTGTGGTATATAGACAATGGAATAGTACTCAGCCATAAAAAAGAATGAAATCATACCATTTGCGGCAACATGGATGGACCTAGAAATTAAGTGAAGTAAGTTAGAAAGAGGAAGAAAAATACCATCTGATATCACTTATATGTGGAATCTAAAAAATATGATGCAAATGAACTTATTTACTAAATGGAAACAGACTCACAGGCATAGAAAATAAACTTATGGTTACCAAAAGGGGGAGGAGGGGAGGAATAAATTGGAAGTCCGAGATTTGCAGATACTAACTACTATATATCAAATAGATAAACAACAAGGTCCTACAGTATAGCCCAGGGAACTATATTCAATATCCTGTAGTAGCCTATAATGCAAAAAAATATGAAAAGGAATAATTATCTATATATGTATAACTGAATCACTATGCTGTACGCCAGAAATTAACATAACATTGTAAATTGACTATACTTGAATAAATAAATAATAAATGAACATGTATAAATACATTTATTTATTTACAATATGCCCTCTGTATGTTGATAAGTAAAAAGAAAACAGGGTGCAGAACAGATTGTAAAAATCCTATTTTTATTAAAAGGAAAATAAAAGACATAGATACATAGCCCAGGCTTCTAACTGCTATGTGACACTGCCCCTATTCTGGGTGAAGACCATCCTGTTAGCCCATCCTTTAGTACAGGGATGCGGAAAAATCACAGCCCATGGACCAAGTCCACCCTGCTGCCTATATTTGTAAATAAATTTCTATTGAAACACAAACCCACTTATTTACACATTGTCTATAGTTCCTTTCATGCCACAACAGCAGAGTTGAGTAGACGTAGCCAATCCTGTATGACACTAGCAAAGCCTAAACTATTTACTATCTGGCCCTTTACAGAAAAAGTTTGCCAACCCCTATACTAGTCTAGCCAGGAATCCGGGGATCTGAATGTTCTGAAATTACTGCCATCTCAAGTCCCGTCTCAGCGCCAGTCCCTGTGTGAGCACGTCGCAAGCATCACTCACTTCATCCTCTCCACATCCCTATGTGGTAGGTACCATTATTAATCTCACTTTGCAGAGGAGAAAACTGGGGTGCAGGAAGGTTAAGTAACCTACCCAAGGTCACATCGTGGATAAGAGAAGGTGCTGAGATTCAAAGAAGGAGCTTTCACAGACTCTGACATCAGCAGAAGACAGATGCATCCTCTTCCTTCCCCTCCTCACCTTCGTGTCCTTCCCTCTGGCATCATAAACAGAGCCTTACCTCTGCCCAAAGTCTTGTACTTCTGCCACTTTCCCTAACTTTGGACATAAATGATTAATAATATTAATCAGATCGGACATCAGCAGGAATGGGGGGCGGGCAGCCAGGGCAAACCACAAGTCTGGACGGATGTCGGAGGTACAGATGGCAATGGTATTGATCATCACTGGAGCAGTCAGCTGTCGATGGAAGCTTCTGGAAGGGGTGAGATGAGGGTCACCGTCTGATCCTTGATTCTGGAGAATTTTTAAAGATAGGACAGTGGAGAGGGGAGAAGGCAGTACAGAGAGAAGGTATAGGGTATGCCAAGGCCAGAGTCGGAAATGGTCTCATGGAATGGTTCCCAACATTAAAAGCACCAAGCTCTGCAGGGCAAGGGAGGAAGCGAAAGGGGATGGCAGTAACTCACAGGTACATACTTAGCCCTTTGGTTTAGTCAGGACCAAGCATTTACACAGTCGTATGCACCTTATTTTATAATAAATCCCTTTCTTTTTAATTTCTCCTTTATATTACAATTAGATCATATTGATTTTTTAATTATGCATGTGGATTGGTTATATTATCTATGAATTTCATTTCAGAAGGTCTTACAAAAAATTTTTTTTATAAAAAGGGAACTCTGGGTCAAGTGGACATTGAAAAACCACTAGCCTAGTAAATTCAGGCAGTAGCGGGAAGTCCCACAAGGCTGGAGCTGGGTAGGAGGATGGAGATACGAGGTGTAAAGGGATGAGTTGAGTGTGATAGGAAGGAAGAGGATTACGGGAAAGTCCTTGGGCACAGAGGCAATTTTACCTTGAAGGTGATGAACGTGATGCTTCAGTTGGCCCCTCACATGCTTGGGGCCAATCCAAGACCTTGGGAGGAACCCTACAGCATGTTCAGAGGGTCTTTTATTTTTTTCAATTTGAAACATATTTTAATTTTCATTTTGCTTCAAGAGGGCCTTCCTAAAATGCATATGGTGGGCCCCACCAACTCTGGATAGCCTTGCTTGGGTGGAATTCATGCTTCAACCACGGGGAAACACAGAAGTGTTTCTTTTTTCCCAATCCACAGCAGTGAAACCGGCAACGTGGTGCAGATTCGCTTCCTGCACTGACTCTACCGTGAGGACACACCTCTATCCATCTCTTACCTTCCTGAATCTGTGGCTCCATTACCTGGGTAAGGCACAGCGATGCCAGCACTCATGTCAAATGCATTCATTCCCTCCACAATCATCCATTGCACTCCTGCTACAAACCAGATCTCGCGGCAAATGCCAGAAAGATGGGTAACAGGGTGGTTCATGTGTAGCCGTTGGAGTCTTTGCCCACCTCTTACTCGCCATGTGAACTTGTGCTTGATGTGAAATACCCTATATTTCTACAAGAGGAGAGAGACAAGAACAATCTATGGGGAGAGCTCATAACTGGACACAGAAAAGCACGTCAAACTTTCCAACAAACAACTGGAAGATTATTAGGCAATAAGACGACTTGGGAAGGAAGATGGCAGAGGGATGCAGTCTCTAGAAAAAAGGAAGAGCAAAGTAAAAGGTCAATGGGATGCAAATACTTGTGGCATATAGGCAAGGCTGCCAGCGTGTGGTACAGGTTGGGACATGATGGGAGATGGACTTAGCAAGGTAGAGGAGGTCAGATTATTGAGGGTCTTTGCCCCACAGGGTTTGCTTTTTGCCCTGCAGACCTAGCTTCTCAAAAAGCATCCTCAGAGCAGCAGCAGCAGCACCAGCATCGCCTGGGAGCTTGTTATGAGTGGCCAAATCAAAATCTGAATTTAAAAAATACTCCATTTATATTCAACCAAAGTCTGAAAAGCACTGCTAGGGACAATAAGAGTTATCTGGAGATTTGAGCCAGAGAGTGATTTGATCGGATTTATAGGTTGGGAATTTGTGGAGACAACATGGAGAAAGGTCTGAAGGAGGTTAGAACACAGACAGGAAGTCATTTAAGAGTCACTGTTGTTAGAACTCAGGAGTTACTGTCTTTTTTTATTAAAACAGTTTTGGGACTCAGCTTTTCTTGGAGGCATCCCTACAATGTTGTCCTTCTAAGAACTTTCTGTAGACATTTACTAACATTACTAACCATCACCATCATCATAATATCAAGTGTTATTTGATATGCAATGAATAACACTAGGCACTACAAAGGGTACCCTTTGCATATTATTTCTACTCCTCATAGCAACCTTGGAATACTGGCAACTCTAATAGACATATATTGTCTGCCTCCCCTGCATCCATTTCCCCCTTAGACCAAGAGAGATCCCAATTTTCAGCCAAGTGGTTTAACCAGGACCGACACTGCCCTTAGCACCATCTTAATAGTCATGATGATGGGTTCAGAGAAGGTCATGTGATTCAGTAACAGCCAATGAGAAGCAATAAAATGTCTGGAGTACTGATGAGGAAGAAATTCCTGTAGGAATTCCTTTGGACATGATGGGAGATGAGCTTAGCGAGGTAGGGGAGGTCAGATTATTGAAATTCCTGTAGGAATTTCTCGCCCAAGGAGATGTTCACCCTGTCTATGTAAACTGTGGTGGAAAGGTGAGAACCTGTGATGTCTGCAACAATGGGAGTTATTTAGGCTTCTCTGAGGGAAGCCACTCCAAGGATAAAACTGTCACAGAAGGCCAAAATTACAGAGAATCACAAAAAATACAGCTAGATTCCCTGATGAGAAAAGGAACTTCTGACTGGATCAGGCTGTATCTGGAATGAGTTACCTCTGAAATTTTCTATGAAATAAACCAATTTTTGTTGTTCTTTAAGCCAGCAGTTCTGTCAATTGTCACCAAAAGGTTCCCAGTTGACAGAGTGCCATTATTTTCATTTTCCAACTAAGAAGCTGAAAATCAAAGAGGCTAAATTATCTGTTTGATCACATAGTGGATATTTAAAATCAACTCTGTCTCACCCCAAAGTCCATGCTTTTCCAGTGAAGTTTTGATCCTTCTCAAACTTAACAATTTTTGAATCAACATTAGAAACCATAAATGAGGAATAAGATTTAATTGAAAACTACATGATGCATAATTTATACTACCAAGGGAGAAACAAATCACAGCTTGAGAAAGTGAAACATTTTCCATCCTTCACTTATGTACTTATTTAATTTTTAACCTGCTAAATTGCTCAGGGAATATTTGCTGAAAGCCTCTATTACATGTGGGCACTGTATTAGAAATGTAAAAATGAGTAAGAGACCGATCCTAAATGTGTGCTCACCAAACAACAGAGCCTGAAAAAAAAAATGAAACAAAAACAGCGCTAAAAGGAGAAACAGACAAATCCACAGTTAGCGTTGGAAGCATTAACACCCCATCTCAGCAAATGATAAGATGACTAGACAGAAAATCAGCAAAAGAACAGAAGTTCTTGAACACAATCAGCCAATAGGATCCAATGGATATTTATAGAACATTCCATCCAACAAAGCAGAGTATTTTTTTTTCAAGAACCACAGGACATTCACCAAGATAGATCATACTCTGGGACATAAAGTAAATCTCAACAAAGATTAAAGAGTTGAAATCATACAAAGTTTTTTGACCACAATGGAATCAACCTAAAAAGCAATAATAGAGAAGACAACAGGTAACAGCTCTAAACAATTTGGAAAATGAACAACACACTTCTAAGTAAGTTATGAGTCCAAGAGAAAGTCTCCAAGGAAATAAAAATTATATATAGCTAAATGAAAATGAAAATACATCAAAGTATCTGGGATGCAGCTAAAACAAAGCTGTCAGCAAAATCTATAGCATTAAAATGTTTACTTGAGAAAAAAGGGAAAATCTCAAACCAAAAAAGGTAAGCTCCTAGGGGGAGGAGGGTGGGAAGGGACAGACTGGGAGTTCAAAATTTGTAGATACTGACAGGCATATGCAGAATAGATAAACAAGATTATACTGTATAGCACAGGGAAACGTATACAAGATCTTGTGGTAGCTCACAGCAAAAAAAAAAAAAATGTGACAATGAATACATGTATGTTCCTGTATAACTGAAAAATTGTGCTCTACACTGGAATTTGACACAACATTGTAAAATGACTACAACTCAATAAAAAATGTTAAAAAAAAAAAGAGAGAGAGAGAAGGGGCAAAGACTGCTGTTTTTCCTCCTTTAGATCAGCCTGCCTCCCGTTCTTGGAAGTGTAATTTCCCCTTGCTAAATAAACCCTTTAAAATCTTTCACTAAAAAAAAAACAATAAAAATAAATTAAAAATTTTAAAAATTAAAAAAAAGGTAAGCTCCTACCTCAAGAAACTAGAAAAAGAGCAAAACAAACCCAAAGGAACCAGAAGAAAGCAATGATAAAGATAAGAACAAAAATCAAGGAAACTGAAAATAGGAAAACAATGGAGAAGTCAATGAAATGAAAAACTGATTCTTTGAAAAAAAAATCAATAAAGTTGGTAAAACTCAAGAAAACTGACAAAAATAAAAATAGAGAAGATGCAAGTCACAAATGAAAGAAGGGACACCACTATAGATCTTGCAAACATTAAAAAAGATAATGAAGAACTATGACGTATAACTTCACATTCATAAACTTAACAACTCAGAATGCACTCTTGGGCATTTATGCCAGAAAAATGGAAACTTCTGTTCATATAAAAACCTGTACATGAATGTTCATGGCAGCTTTATTTCTAATAGCTGAAACTGGAAACATCCCAGAAGTCTTTCAAGAGATGAACAGTTAAACACATTGGATGACATCCATGGTGTGGAATACCATTCAGCCATGAAAAGCAATGAACCAGAGATACATACAACAACTTGGATGAATCTCTGGGAATTACGTGGAATGAAAAGAGCCAACCTCAAAAGGTTGCATACAGCACGATTCCATTTATATACCCTTCTTGAAATGACCAAGTTCCAGAAATGGAGAACAGAACAGTAGTTGCCAGGGATTAGGGGATGTGCAGGGTGGTGTTGGAGGAAAATGGGTGCAGCTATAAAAGGGCAACATGAGGGATCGTTGTAGTGGTGGAAACGCTGCTGGCTTTTGGCTGTGGACTCACAAACCCATACCTGGGGTAGACTGCACAGAACACATGTACACACACACACACACACTCATGGATAAGTTCAAGTGAAACTGAGGAAATCTGAGTAAGATCAATGGATTTCATCGATGTCAGCATCCCAGTGGGGATATTGTTCTACAGTTTTGCATATGTTACCATGCTACCATTGGGGGAAACTGAGTAAGAGAGGAGGTGTGATTTCTCTCTATTATTTCTTTTTTTTAACATGAGAAATGGGTTTATTTATTTATTTTTTGAATGGAGGTCCTGGGGATTGAACCCAGACCTCGTGTATGCTAAGCACGTGCTCTACCACTGAGCTATTAACCCCTCCCTATTGTTTCTTACTACTGTCTAGTAACTGAAATTCGTAATTATCTCAGAATAAAAAGTTCAGTTAAAAAAAAAGAGTAAGCAGTCTCCACTCTATAGAAGCTCAATGGACTGCTGGAGAGTACAAACATTTAAAGGAATAGTTAGACCATATGATATCACTCATATGTGGAATCTAGAAAAAAAAAGGATACTATGACCTCATCTACAGAACAGAAACAGTCTCGCAGACATAGTAAACAATCTTATGGTTACTGGGGACAGGGGGTGGGAAGGGATAAATGTGGGAGTTTGAGATTTACAAATGTTAGCCACCACAGATTAAAAATAGATTTTAAAAAGTTTCTTCTGTAGAGCACAGGGAACTATGTTCAATATCTTGCAATAACCTTTAATGAAAAAAATATGAAAATGAATATATGTATGTTTATGCATGACTGTGACACTGTGCTGTACACCAGAAACTGACACATTGTAACTGACTATATTTCAATTTTAAAAAATACAGAATAAAAAAAATCGAGTGTGATAACTCTCATGTGTAAGTGTGTGCAGTTAACATGGGGATGCAGTGGACGTGACCCTGACAGGGGAGCTGACAGTGGATGAGTGGAGGACTTGTGGGGAAAAGGGAGGCATAAGGATTAGACTAATGTCCTGTCTCCGTTGTGGACACACACATATACACACTCACTCATGCACACAAAAGAACTCACTGGAGACCCACCAAAAACAGGGAACTTCATCTCAGTGCTGAATCTAGAGAAAGGGTACCCTTGACTTGTCAGCACTTTGGGAAACAGGCGACATACATGGCAAATGTAGGGACACTGAAATAAAAGACCACAGACAACTTCCTCTCTGGAAAGTCGCCAGATGCAATTTCAGGGAAACTGAACAGCATCCTATAAGGGCCGTCTTAGGATAGAAAGCCCCGATTCAGTAACCAGTAAGTAGCATCAAAACAGGGGTCTGGTTGGGTCGTACTGCTTTGCCATCAAGCAATCGAACAGACACAGGCACCAAAGTTTTAACAAACATACAGAAATTGCTGACTGAACTGTCTTGGTCCCCAAAGCCCCCTGGGCATCTCACCTTGACCTCCTGGTGCCAACCTAGGTCAGCCTGAGAAAATACTGTGATACCAAGAATGGTAACTAACAAGTACTAAGTGCCAATGGCAAGCGTTAGCCAATGAGTGATGCTCATTAAACACGTTATTTCACGTCATCATTCATGGTATGTGATCGAAGCTAAGGATCCCGGAGGGCATAAAGGCGAAGAGAACAAAGCCCTGGGAAAATGCTGTGCAATTTTGGGGCAAATGACAAGCTGGAGCATGACTGTCCACAGTCAAGGATAAATTTAAAAGAGAACAAACACCACCTCCACCACCACAAGAGGCTTGTGAAAAGAATGTGTAACTCTGAAGGAGGATTTAAACATAACACACAACACGCAGAGGAGGGTCCTATTTTCAAGGAAAATTGCTCGGGAAATTTTTGATACCATCTGCTTTTCACTCTCAAGGAAATCATAGAAAACACAGACCCTGTAAAACAAGAGAAAATAATACGGCAATTTATGGAGGGGAAAAATAAAAGAGAACGCCGATAGGGCTAGGGAATTAATTCAAGAAAAGAAATAACGACTTACAGAATTAAAACATTAAAGGGGGTAAAAAGCTGAACTGACAACACAGGAAATTTCAGCACCTGGTTGAGCAAAACAAATTGAAGCTCGTTCTGAATGCATAAGAAAGAGGAAAGGAGATAAAGCTAATTAGAAATTACTTTTATGGTGGTTTCTATAGATAAGCTGATGACGGTGATGCAAAATAGAAACTCAAAACCCTGAGGAAGCACAGAGGACCAGTGGGAACAGAAACTAGATGACCACAGATCAGGTCCTCACTTCATACACGTGAGGTGGACCTCTTCTGCACTGCATTCTACAGTCCAGGAAACTGGGACCTACCTAAGTCAGGTACTTACTCAAGGTTCCGCAGCCCGTGAACAAAGCTCGAATTCACACCCAGAGACCAGTCTCCCCCTCTAGGGGAAAAGGGGAAACAGAGAGAGAAAGACAGAGAGGAAGAGAGAGAAGAAAAAAGGAGCGCACAAACAGAAGGAACCTAAAAACCACAAAATGGGAGGGCTCCTTTTTTACCAAAGGGAAAAAGTGAAAATAGAGCCGTATCTGCACACGCCTTAATACAACGGGGATTGGTTCCAGAACCCTCACGGATACTCAGTGCACCACATACAAATTTTGCTTTTCGGAATTTTCTGGATCCTTCCCTCCACACACCCCAGTCTTTCCCCAACTGAGGATGCAGAAGCCACAGACAGGGAGAGCCAACTGTATGCAGTTCTGATGTGAAGCAGCTGTAACCCAGCAACTATATATTCAGGCAAGTTGTGAAAGCAACAAAAAAGAAGTTCTCTTGACAGAAACTGACCAAGGAAATGAAGTCCTCATTTAACTTTCATGAAAGAAGGCAAAAAAAAAAAAAAAAATTGATAAGAAAACTCAGTAAAATAAGGAATGAATTAAAAAATAAAAATAAAAACCTCACTGGTGGGGAAGGCATGTCATAAAAGAACCAAAGGGCATGAACTGAGAGCTGAAAACATCTGCACATAAAACTTCCCTGACCTCCCTCCAGCATCCAGCACAGTGCATCACCTGCAAAATATTAAGTGCTTGAGGGATGTCTGCTCCATCATATTTAATGATGATACGAGGAAGTCTCATTCAAGTTGAGAACAGGAAAAGGAAATTGTCTCAGTTTTTAACGTCCTTCTGGAAATTGTTGGCAATGCAGAAGTAGAAGATGAAGCAATATTGGGTTGATATTGGAAAGGAAGAGGCAACTATAATATTATTTGTGGACCATACCATACAACTTAGAAATCCAGATTTCACTAAACTTAACTACAATTGTTCAGTAGGAGGTCCACAATATATATCATTAACTTATTATGTATTTTATATATTAAATTATGTATATAATTTAAAATCCACTAGCTTCCCCCTATGGCAATAATATCCAGTTAGAAAATTTAATACCCAATTACCACATTCACAATAGCTACCAAAAATGTCCAACGCCTTGAAATAATGTTACAGAAAAATGCACACAACCACAATGAGAAATATCTGCCCTTTGATAGAAAACAAAGTTAACAGAATATACTGTTCATACAAACCAGGTTCTTAGATGGGACAACTCAATACTGTATCAATTGACTTTAAGTCCTTAACATTAATCTATACATTTAATATCACTGAGTAAAAATCCCGAAGTGATTTTATTTAGAGCTTGAAAACATGATTCTAAAATTTATCAGCAAGCATAAAAAGATCAGAATAGTCTAAAAGACACTGCAAAAGAATGAAAAGGGGGGAAAGTTGCAGTCCTGGAGAATAAAATACAAGGTAACGATAAAAAAAAATTGTTCCTGAGTACGTAACAGAGGTAGATCGAGGGAACAGAATACAGAAAAGAAAACGACCCAAATATAAATGTTCGTGCACCCTGAAGATATTTCAAATATGTAGGAAAAGAACAATATAATCAGTAAATAAATTTAGATCAAAGCAAGCCTTAAACCACATGTCATGTCTTCACACTAGGATGACTTGTAAATGAATGAAAAATTGAACAATGAAATTATAAAAATACACTGAAGAAAATCTAAGTAAACATTCGTGTCATCCTTCCCTGATTTGTTTTTCTCCACGGCAGTCATCAGTTTCAGAAATACTGTATCAGTTCTTTATGACTTTGTTTGCCGTCAAGTGCACAAGCCCAAGAGGGTAGGATTCTTAACTGTTCATCCCCAGTGCCTTGGAAAGCTTCTGAGCGAAAAATATGTGTTAAATAAACAAATAAACTACTAATATCAGGTTATGAAAAGTTTAATCTAAGGACAAAATCCAAGAGGAAAGTAACATGAAGGAAAAGAAATATACATAAACTACAAGGCAAATTAAAATTTTCTCTACATCAAAAAAGGCAAATAAAATTATATGATAGATGAGAAGATATATGCAACTTTAAAGGCTGACTGTCTATGATTAAAGGACTAGCTTTTAGAAAACAGTAAGAATGAAAAAATGGGCAAAGATGGTATGTCCAAAAGAAAAAATGTTAATGGCAATAACACATTTAAAATGTGTAACATCGCAAACAAAAGAAATTATATTAAAATAAAAATGAAATACAATTCGTCTTCCCTCTGACTGGCACAATGTGATCGCTCTCTGTCTTCGACCAGCATGTGAGGACCACCAGTAAGCAGAAGTAAATTTGAGTACGATGTTTCTGGAAAGCAGTGACATGTGTCAAATTTTATAGGAGCTTGCCCGTCTGCCAGCAATGCTGCTTCGAGGAAACTGTCCCACAGAAAGGTCTGCACAAATGCAGTATTCAGACAAACAGGCACCAGGATTTTTGATGCACTGCTACCATAATAGTAAAATTGCAACAACTTAAATGCCTCTGATATCAAATAAAATCAGGGTACCTCAACCCAATGAATGGAATCGTAGGCACGCTGGTGCATAGCAAGGTGGTATGAATACTATGTGTGATAAACTGAGAACGACATGAACTACATGAATACTGTCTGGGATAAACTGAGCAAAAGACAGGAAGTTACTGAGCACTGTGGGCGCCTGGTCTGTGTATAACAGCAGTGGTTCTCAAACTGTGCTCCCCAAACGAGCACAATCAGCATTACCTGAGAACTTGTCCAAAATGCAAATTCTCAGGCCTCGTCCCAAACCTACTGAATCATAAATTTGGGGTACAGGAATCGGAAATCTGTGTTTTAACAAGCCCACCAAGACTCCCTAATCCACAATAAAGTGGGAGAACCACTGGCACATCTTGAAACTTAAGACACCAAACTGCACATAAAAGCTGTTTCAGGGTACAGTTTCATAGGAAATTTCATTTTCTCCTTTATAGATTTCCATTTTCCAGCTGATACGTATTGCACCTGAAATTAGGAAAGTTATTCCCATCAGAGAGAGAAAGAGGGGGAGAGAGGGAGAGAGAGGCAGGAAGAAAGAGACAAAATGAAAATACGAGCAACGAAAAATGGACAAGAGATTTAAGTGGGTGATGACGGGCCCACCAAAAGAGCCAAACATTTTCTAATAAAGGTATATTTTAAACATTCAACTTGACTAGACTTAAAAGAAATGTGTATTAAAATTTGACAGTTTTTCCCACTTACTAGATAAGCAGCATTAAGAAAAATACTAAACTAAATGGAGTCACAGGTACAGAGGATTCCCAGAAACTTCTGGCAAGCGTTACAGAAAGAGTATTGGAAATCAAACACAAAAAAGTGCAAATCTCTGCATATATTTGACCCAGTAATCCAAAACCCTAAGGATTTCTCTTAGATAAATACTTCAGGGCATGTTTTCTTTCCAATAATAATAATAATAAAAGCATCTGAAATATTCTACAATATAAAATTGATTAAAAGAATTATGTTATACATTGCTATTGTAATGTAATTATCTTATTAAAAAGGATGGCATGACTATAGATACATTGATATAGAAATATACTAATTACATGGATTATCAAGGAAAAATATACCTGTCAATATTAAGCACTTAATATGTGTTAGGCTGTAGTCTAAGAACATTATAAACAGTAATTCAGTCAATCTTAACAATGATATGAGAAAGTAAAATTACGATTTTACAGATGTAGAAACACACTTGGAGCGTTTGAATAATCTGCCTGGGACCACCAAGGCATCCACATTGGTAATCACCATGTGTATATCATTGACATTGTTGGTGATGGTTCACAGAGAAAAATCTGAAAGATCAAACACTAAAACATGAATAATGGTTATCTCTGGGTCACTGAATTCAAGGTAATGTAAATCTTGTTTTCTGTTGGTTTCTCTTTTGTCTCTTAAGATTCTGTAAGACTTGTGCTAAGTCCTAAGTGATCAATATTTAATTGGGGGCATTTTTTTTTTTTTTGGTATATTAGCAAAAGAGAATGAGTAAGAGCTCACTAGGAGGGCAAACCCTACGAAATCCAACCAGCAGAGAAAGACCCTTTGGAAAGCATGGAGTTTTGAAAAGAAATGATACTTCAAAGTAACAAGGAGAATCTGAATGTGGGTGGCATGGAAACCACTTATAACAGCCTCATCCCACTTTGAGACTGCAGCTACCAGGCTGCTCCATGGAAATGAAAATGTGGTTCTTCCTCATTGGAGAGACCCTGACAAACTGGGATACTGAAACTGCACAGGACCCTCCTGCTTCATATACATCACCAACAAGATTATACTTGAGTTCTTCAAGAAAGTCTTTATTTGCTCATTAGAGAGGTCACATATGTTATTATCTGTGCTATGCTATCAACAATCTCAACTGAACGTCTACAGATATACTGTGAGAGGAGGCAGGTGGGCATTCCTGATGAGTACAGATCTCTGGATGAGAATACATCATAATGAGATCGTGGGCTTGAACAGAAGACTGGAGATAAACATCATCAACGAGGCTGCTGCAGGGCCTTATATGGCTCAGCACTTCCCAACTGCCAGCAGTTTATATTCAGGTTTCTCCAATCAAGCCTTCCTAGGGCACCCAATCCTTTTCGTTGTGGGTGAACTTGTCCTTGTGACAGATATGATTCCTCAAGATGTTCACTGCCTCACCCTACGGAAGGCTTGTTTTTCTCCACCCCACTGACATCAACATTATCCATGTGACTTTCTTTGACCAATGAAAGAAAAATGAAAGTTTCACATAAACACTTCTAACTGGAAGCTTTAGGAGTCATTGTAAATGTATGATATTCATCTATTATGTTCTCTTTTCTCTCCACCATTTTTAAAACCACTGATATGCCAGATAGGTGCAGCTCTATTAGCTCGGATCCCAGAGAAAATAAGTTGTGTAGCATAATTATAGCTGGTTTGTGGTTTTAAGCCAGAGACTTTGGGGCCATTTGTTACTGCAGCATATCTCAGTATAAACTAACTGATACACTACCACATGCCCACTTTCATACTTGGAGGTCCACTCAACACCAAGACTCACTTCCTCTTGGAAGCTCTGTAACAACTCTCTGCATTGTCAGAGATAGAAAAGCTGGCCTGTGTGCATCTTCCTTCTTGGAACTGAAGGAAGTTTTCACCTCTCCTTTGGATTTGATGATTTGAACCACTGGTCCCTCTCTGGAGTAGAGTGGCAGGCTCATCTCCTTGCCCCTTCCTTCTACCCAAAATTCACTATGTAATTGTATCAAAAACCTCTGCTTTCTTCCAGCAAGTCACACACCCTCTGCCACTCTTCTGATGACAGGATATAAGCAGCAATAGATCGCTTAACCAACAAAGAATGAAGCAGGACTCAGACAGCAGCCAAAAGATGAGAAAACAGGACATCCCTTGCTCCAGTCAATATCCTCAAAGGCTCTTGGTTTCTCCAGCCCTGCATAAAGAAATTTAGAGTTTGAGTACCACTGTTTTCCAAGAATCCAGGATTCTGGCTGTTACTCATACTTCTACCCATTAACAAAAAAGCATCATTGTCACTGGCAATAAAATGCAAACATGTGCTTTCTGAATGGTTTATGAGTGGTACCTTTGGACCTCTGCAAACCTACCACTTGGCTATTACAAGGGAAGGCTCGGACGGAAATGAAAATACAGGAAGCTTTGGAAATGGTCAAGAGGCATTAGTAACAACAGCAAAAATAGCAACAATAATATTATTATTATTAAATATGATAGCTAACAAGAGCTCTTGCTGGAACACATAGTGTTCTAAGGTCTCCACATGCATGAATTCTTTTGCCATTCCTCTTATCTGACACTAAGGTATAATTTATTATCCATACTTTAATGAAGACAAAATAGAAGATTAAAAAAGTAACTTGCAAAGGGTCATCTCATAATTCAATGGAAGATTTTGAATTTGAATGCAGGTGTCTTAACACCAGAGTCCAAGAACCTATTCATTATATATTGCCTGAGATTAAGGATACAAAAAAATATGTGGGGATTCTTCCATATCTAGAATCTTCTTTCAAGAAAAGTAATACAGATGAAGGAGAAAAACTTACTGTGTAGATATCTAGCTTTTGTTTGAGTCCAAATAGTGGCATGTTTTCACTGTATGATCTTGAATAAGCCACTTAATCACTCCTAAAAGGTGCTACCCGATTTATAGAATGAGGGAAACGATTCTCATTTTATCAGGTTGCAATGAAAACAGGAAGTGGTAATAGACAGGAACAACAACTATAAACTCCAAGATACTAAACACGTGTCATTTATAACACATCATTCATTTTTGCAATGCCATAATATGCTGTCCAATGGCAACAAAGAACTGATACTGACCAGTACTATTAGACCAAAGGCCAGAAATCTGAATATAATAGCAAATTCTGAGCATCCAGTGTCTTCTAAACTGGAGTAGCTTGTAACAGAACAACACTCCCACCAACAGCAATGATAAAAACCAGTAACATATCAAAAGTCATTTGTCTGAAAGCATCAGAGAGTTTCTGGGGCAGCCAGAATTTCAAATTCAGACCCCAGAGAGAAGGAAAGCTCACTGAGATGAGCCTTATTTCAGAATACTGATATTTTCCACAGGACAATTTGTCAATTTCTGGCACAGGTTAAGAAGCTGAAAGGATAGGCAGGGGTAATTGTTACAAAGGAGAGAAACCAGCAGAGATATAAGTGATTGCATAGGACTACGGTTAAAATAAATTGGGGTTCAGAGCTGCCAAGTTAGCCAGAACTTGAGGAGCAAAGATCAGAGACAGAAGGAAAGAACAGAGATTTGAGGCATTTATCTCTTGAGGCATTTATCTATAAAGTGTCACAGAACAGAAAGTTAAGAAGCCAAACTAAAAGGGATAAAAAGAAAACAGAGTTTTGACAGCCTCACAGTGCTAGAAAGACAAAAATTAGAGTTGAGACCTGCCAGAGGGAACAGTTCTAGAAAATGTGATAAGCTCTAAGTTGGGGCACCTAGTGGGTGAGGCCCTAGGATTGTGGCTGAACAAAAGGGAGATTAGGGTTTATAAAGAATATAATCTAACCTCAAGTCAGCTCTATCCATGATGGTATGAGATGATCTGTTCCCTGACGCTCGCCACAGAAAAAGGTGACTCTTCTCTGAAGAGCAAAAACACCATCCAGAGCTTCTAAAATTTGACGTCCACACTGGTATTACCAGAGAGATCAAAAATAGTATCCATGGGAAATAAATAATCAAAAGAAACCCCCAAGTGAGTCAGTTATTGGAGTTTACAAGACTCAAGACTTTAAACTTTGATTACAATGGTCAACAAAATATTTGACCAAATAAATGAAATACATTTTAAAAAGGACAAAATAGAATTCTCACACTGAAAGCTGCAATAACTGAGGTTAAGAACTCAGTAGGCAGGTAAAAGAACAGATGGGACTCAGGTGAAGAGAGATGGAAGATGCATGGGTAGAAATACCCAGAGTGAAGCACAGAAGGTTAAAAAAAAAAATACAGAAAAGAACATGAAAGACATACATATAATCCTGGAAAAAAGTTTATCATATATGGAATTTGAGTCCTACAAGAAAGAAAATATATGCAGCATAGGACCAGATCAATATTTGAATAGATAATAGCTCAGAATTTTCTAACACTGGTGAATAAAATCAAGGTGTGGATTACAGAAGTGTTATGACTCCCAAGATGGACACCTACAAAGAAAATGACACCTAAGTACCTCATATGGAGACTACCAAAATGAAAGAAAAACAGAAAATTTCAAAGCATTTGATACCTTCAAAGGGGCAAAAATTAAACTAACAGCTGACTTTTCAATAAAACAGTGGAAGCCAGACACAATGGAACAGCACCTTTGAAGTGGAGAAGGAAACAACCACCAACCTAAAATTCCATATTCAGAGAAAACATTCTTCACTAAAGAATAAAGTGAAACATAAGTGAATTAAGTAAATAAAGGTGAAACAAAAACATGTCCAAACATTCAAAACTTCTGAGAATTCACTGCCAGAAGATTTGTGCCAGGTAAATACTACAAGGAATTATTCAGGAAGGAGGAGAATAATCCCATAAAGAAACAAGAAGTGCAGAAAGAAATTTTTTAAGTTTAAATATAAGGATTAACTTAATGAAACATTGCCCAGAAATGTATAAAGTTTTGAAGTATATAAAACATATGTAGAATTAAAATACATGACAACAAGAACACAAAGGGCTTGAAGGGGTAGAAGAAGCTAAAGTGTTTCATAACCCTCACATTATTTGTGAATTCATTAATATTAGGCTGTAACAATTCAAAGATTCATGTTTTAATCCCTAGGGAACGCCTAAAAGAATATCTGCAAACAAATAGAAGGGGAAAATGGAATAAAAAAATGTTGAACTAACCAAAAAATAAGCAAACAGAGAAAGAGGGGGAGAGAGAACACTGGGAAAATAAAAAAATATAAATGGTTATGTACAAATAGCCACATATCAGTAATTAAGTTAAATAGCTTAAAGGTACCAACTTAAAGTATCACAATGAATTAAAATTAAAACCTATATTTATAAAAGATATACCTTTAATACCAGAACAAAGGCTGACAGTAGGAGCTGGAAAAATGGAAGCTTGCAAACACTAAACTGAGGAAATTGATGTAGCTAGAGTTATATAAGGCAAGGTAAACTTTAAAGCTAGACACATAACTAAAGATAAAGAAGAACATCTCATGCAAATAAAATGGTCAATCCTCCTGGAAGATATAAACATTCTAAATTTCTCTGCAACAAATAGCATAACATCAAATATATAAAGCAAAAAAAGGCTATAACTAAAAGAAGAAATAAATAAACACATAAATATAATAAAAGACTTCAACAAACTCTTCCAGTAACTCATAGTAACTACTAGAACAAGCAAAGCAAAAATACTAGAAAGAATTTTTTTAAATCTTAACATGATGTTACCTAAATGAAACATATAGAATGCTACAATTAATTAACAATGGCATAAAAATACACAAAATTTCCAAGTGTATTTGAACATTTATTAGAATTTATCATAGTCTGGATCATAGAGTTAGTCCAAGCAAATATAATTCAGAATATACTGTTTGACTATATTAGAATTCATCAACAAATCAATAATAAAATAAAAACTGGGAAATCAAAAATGTTTGGAGATTAAGCAATAACTGTAAATAACAATGGGTGAAAGAACTTATTAACATGGAAATTAGAAAATAGTTTCCTCTGAATACTAACGAAAATAAAATTGGTAGAATGTAGCTAAAGTTGTAATTGGAGGGAAATTTAAAACCTTAAATGCATCTATTAGAGAAGAAAAACTGAAAACAATTATCTACTAATCTAGCTCAAAAAATTAAGAAAAGAGCCAAGTAAACTAAAACAAGAGAAGGAAAGAAATAATAAATGTAAGGGAAAATTTAATATGAAAATAAAATCAAAGAAGAAGGTGGTTTTTTTAAAAAATATACAAATTCATAAACACCTAGCAGATGGTCAAGAAAAGAGAAACAGCATAAAATTACAGTATCAAGAGTGAAAGGCGCATCAGTCCTCAACAAAATATTAGCAAAATGAACTCAACAATACATTTAAAGGATCATACAACATGATCAAGTGGGATTTATCTCAGGTATTCAAGGATGGTTCAATATCTGCAAATCAATCAATGTGATATACCACATTAACAACTTGAAAAATAAAAATCCTATGATTATCTCCATAGATGCAGAAAAAGCTTTTGGCAAACTTTAACATCTATTCATGGCAAAAAAAAAAAAAACTCTCCAGAAAGGGGGTCTATAGGGAATATACCTCAAGACAATAAAGGCCACCTATGAGAAGCCCACAGCTAACATCATACTAAATGATGAAAACTGAAAGCATTTCCTCTAAGATCAGAAATGAAAAAGGATGGCTACTCTCACCACTTTTATTCAACATAATATTGAGAATCCTAGCCACAGAAATCAGACAAGAAAAAGAAATCAAAGGAATCCAAATTGGAAAGGAAGAAGTAAAACTGTCACTGTATACAAATGACATGATATTATACATAGACAATCATAAAGATATCAGCAAAAAAACTACTAGAGCTCATCAACAAATTCAGTAAAGCTGCGGAGTACAAAATTAAGATACAGAAATCTGTTTCATTTCTATACACTAACAATGAACTATCAAAAAGAGAAGCTAAGAAAACAATCCCATGTACCATCAAATCAAAAAGAATAATATACCTAAGAATAAATCTAACTAAGGAGGTAAAAGATCTGTAATGGGGAAACCCTGATGAAAGAAACTGAAGACAACACAAACAGACAGATAAACTGTGCTCATGGATTAGGAGAATTAATATTGTTAAAGTGACCGTACTACTCAAGACAATCTAAGAGATTCAGTGCAATCCCTATCAAAATACCAATGGCATTTTCCACAGAACTAGAACAAATTATCCTCAAATTTGTAAGGAAACAGAAAAGACTCTGAAGAGCCAAAACAATCTTGAGAAAGAACAAAGCTGGTGTTATCACACTCTTTGACTTCAGGGTGTACTGCAAAGCTACAGTAACCAAAACACTATGGTTCTGGCACAAAAACAGACACATAGATCAATGGAACAGAACAGAGAGACCAGAAATAAACACATTCAATTATGATCAATTAATCTATGAGAAAGGAGGCAAGAATATACAATGGGGAAAAGACATTCTCTCCCATAAGTGGTGCTAGGAAAACTGGACAGTTACATGTAAAAGAATGAAGTTAGAACATTTTCTTACACCATATACAAAAATATATTCAAAATAGATTAAAGATTTAAATGCAAGACTGACAACCATAAAACTCCTAGAAGAGAACATAGACAAAACACTCTTTGACATAAATCATAGTATTTTTTGGATCTGTCTCCTAAGGCAAAAGAAACAAAAGCAAAAATAAACAAATGGGACCTAATTAAACTTAAAAGCTTTTTGTACAAAAAAGGAACCCATCAACAAAACAAAAAGAAAACTTACTGAATGGGAGAAAATATTTGCAAATGATATGACCAATAAAGGTTAATATCCAAAATATATAAACAGGTCATACAACTCAACATCAAACAAACAAAAAAAAATGGTTAAAAATGAGCAGAAGATCAGAATAGACATTTTTCCAAAGAATATATATAGACAGCCAACAGGCACATGAAAAAGATGCTCAACATCACTAATCATCAAAGAAATACAAAGCAAAGCCACAATGAGATAGCACCTCACACCTGTCAGAATGGCTATCAGCAAAAATCCTACAAATAACAAATGCTAGCAAGGATGTGAAGAAAAGGGAACCCTTGTACACTGTTGGTGGAAATGTAAATTGGTACAGCCTCTATGAAAAGAGTATGGTGGTTCCCCAAATAACTAAAAATAGAACTACTATATGATCCAGAAATTCCACTCCTAGGTATATATATCTGAACAAAAAGAAAACACTAATTTGAAAAGATACATACACTCCAATGTTCATAGCAGCATTATTTACAAGATATCCAAGATTTGGAAACAACTTAAGTGTCCATCAACAGATGACTGGATAAAGAAGATGTGATACATGTACATAATATATATGTGTAGTGACTACTCCAAATAGGAAGAGATGTATGCATACAGCATACATTTCTGACAGGAAGGTGTCAGCAGGAAGAAGAAAACTATCCAAAGACAGCCCAGCCAATCACAGACTGTAGGAGCCCAACCAATGAGAAGCCTCCATACTTTGAACTCCCAGCTTCCTCCAAATGACTCTTTGGTTATTGCAGCCTCTCCCAACTCCCTCTTTTTCCCTAGAAAAGCAAGTTCCCCTCCCTTGTTCCCTGGGTTTGCCTAGGACAACCACAGTTCCTCTACCCTGAATTGCAGTTCCTCTGTCTAGTAAATAAACTTGCTTTTGCTGATAAAGTAACTGGCAATTACATTACTAATGTTGACAGCTTCAAGAAGAAATGGGAAACCTTAATAGTTGTATATCAATTAGGGAAATTAAATATAAATCAAAACTTCCACACATATAAAACTCCAGGTCCTGACGGCTTCACCAGTGAAGTCTTTCAAACATTTAAGTTATAATTAACACTAGTTTTACGCAAAATCTTCTTGAGAATCAAAAGAAAGAACAAAAACAAAAACAAAACAGGAATACTTCCCAACTTGTTCATTGAGGCCAGCATTACCTTAAACAACAACCAAAAGCTAACATGACTAGTATAAGAAAGGAAAATTACAAAGGAATCTCTCTAACAGACATGGATATAAATATGCTAAATAAAAATTACCAAATGTATCCAGTCAATTCATGTAATACTACATCTCAATATTTTTTAAAAAATCAACATTACTCACCATATTAACAGAAAAGAGGAAACAGTCATACCAATAGACGTATAAAAATCACTTGAAAAGATGTAACGCCCATTCATGATGATTTATAAGCAAATAATTGATACAACGATATATTCTTTATCTGATAAAAAGCAACTTAAAAACCCTAGAGCAATTATCATAATTAAATTTGAAATGTTGAACGTTTCCCCTCTGAAATAAGGAACAAAAACTTGCTACTTGCTGTCCCCACTGTAATCCAACAATATATGGGAGACAAAGTGCCATAAGAAGAGAAAATGAAATAGGAGGATTAGAAAGGAAGAAATAAAAATGTCTTATTCACAATTCACTGGCTCATATATATTAGAAAATACCAAAGAATATGCAAATTATAAGAACTGAAAGTGAATTTGGACAATATCCAAAAACTCTACTGTATTTCTATATACTAGTAACAAATAATTAGAAAATGAAAAACTTTTAAACATACCATTTGCAGTATCCGTAAATACTTAGGAGTAAGCCTAGCAAAAGATGGGCATGACCTCTACACACACACAAAAAAACCCAGAAAACATTACTGAGATAAATTAAGACACCATAATAGATGGAAGGATATATCACATTCATGGGTTGATAGAGCAATTAAATAAAGATGCCAATTGTCCCACAAAACACACCATAGATTTGGCGTAATTCCAGTCAAAATCCAGTAAGTTAGTTTTGTGGAAACTGATGCGATGAGTCTAAAAGATATCTGGAAACACAGAGGGTCAAGAGAAGCAAAGACAATCATGAAGAAAAAGAATAAGCCTGAAGGGCTTCAACTTTCAGATATCAAGTTATTATAAAGCCACAGGAACCGAAATGGTGTGAAACTGGCTCAAGGAGAGATTAAACAGTCCAGCAAAACTGAAGCGAGTACAGAAAGAAACTCACAAATATTCAATCTTTTGGTTTGTAACAAAAGTGACATTATATTGTAGTGGCAGGAAAGTGGACTTTTCAATAAGTCGTTCTGTGTCATCTGAATACCCTTATCAGAAAAATAAATAAACAAAAGAAAGAACAAATCTTTACCTTTACTTCAACCCTTGCCAAAGAAAACAATCAATCATATACGGACTGTAGACCGAAGTTTGAAAAATGTAACAATAAATCTTTAAGAAGACATAGTATATCTTCAGACCCTAAGATAGTCTTAATTTTTAAGTGGGATGATAAAAGCACTTATTTTTTAAGGATACTGATAAACTAGGCTATATAAAA
Organism: Camelus dromedarius; assembly: GCF_036321535.1. Taxonomy (NCBI): domain Eukaryota; kingdom Metazoa; phylum Chordata; class Mammalia; order Artiodactyla; family Camelidae; genus Camelus; species Camelus dromedarius. The sequence goes on along the minus strand of NC_087459.1, from coordinate 19,517,060 downwards.
ATTAAGAATTCCTGTCCACAAAGACAACATGAAGCAAAAAGTCATGTCACAGACTGGCTGAAGATACATACAATACACATATCCAACAAGGGACTTCTATCCAGAATATACAAAGAACACCTATAAATCAATAAGAAAAAAAAAGAGTAAACCATTAAAAACAATGGGTGAAAGATTTGAAGATGCACCTCACAAAAGAGTATAGCCAAATGTTGGATTAGCATATGAAAAAGTGCTCAATCTCATTAATCATTAGAAAAATCCTAAAACCACAATAAGATACACTGCAACCACCAAAAAAAACCCAAAAAACAAAAAACCTAAGAATTAAAAATTAAAACAACTGACAACACCAAGTGCTGGTGAAGATGTGCAGCATCTTGAATCCTGAAACACTGCTGGTGGGAATTTAAACTGTCAGCAGCAAATTTCAGAAAACTGTCCACAATACCACCTAAGTTTGAAAGTAAGTATACATTATAACCAAGGAATTCCACTATTTGGAATAGACTCAGCAGAAATGTGTATATATCCCAACAAAGGAATGTTTAAGAATGTTAATGGTAGCACTTTTCATAATAACCAAAACCCAGATTCATTCTAAACATTCATCAAGAATAGAATGGATACATTATTTTCGGTATAGTCACACAAAGGAATACTACATAGCGAGGAAAAAGAATGAATGACAACATGGTTGGATCTTACAATGTGGGGCCAATGAAACCAGGCACAAAAACTAGATACTTTATGATTCCGTAGATGTAAGGTTCAGATAGGCAAAATTAATCCGCTGTAACAGAAGTCAGGGTAGTCTTAGTGATTAGATGGTGAGGAATACAAGTGGGCAGTGTTCTATTTCTTGATCTGGGTGCTAGTTACATGGGTATATTCACTCTGTGAGAATACATCACACTGTACGCTTAGGTCTTATGCACATTCCTGTATGTGTTACATTTCCATTAAAAATTACTTTTAAAAATCCAGTTCTACTCATTATCATCTTTTCATGAGACAATAAAGGAAAAAAAAAAACTCTTTGGATCTGGATTCTTTTATTAGGAACGGGAGAAACTGGAATTAAATAAGATCTTTTGTGGCAATCATTTCAACTTCTTCTGGAAGGAAACATCCATGCCCCTCACTCCCAGGCCAGGAATTTCAGGGAGAATGGACCCGCGATCTCACATGACCCAGGCTTGGCCAGAGTATTCCATCTCCTGGCCACAACACTGACTGACTAAGAAATGAGCATTTAACCCAATAAGACCAATGATGTTTTAAGACAGCTTTTTGATGGAATTACCTAACAAGAACAATGGAATTACCACTGAGATTGACATCTAAATAGTGAACACAATCCTTAGCATTGCTATCTGCCTGAAAATAAAGGAAAAAATTGAGAAAAGCAGAAATGATGATGATGACAGACAGACAGACAGATAAGAGATAGATGGAGCCAGAGACAGACAATACACAAATGATAGAGAGAGAGGATAAACTGGTTATTCGTAGAGACTGACTTATGATGGCATAGTTTTGAGAACCTGGATATACTCACATCCAATCTTGGACTTTTCAGTTTTGCGAGCCAGGAACTTCCCTCTTTGGCTTGAGGCAGTAAGTTGGGTTTCTGTCACATGCAGCCAAGAACCCTAACTGATAAAATCCCCAAGGCCACTTTAATTCCATGACTTAGACATGCATTCCAAACTTTCCCAAACATAAGCCTGCCTTATAGCCTAAGGAGAATGAACAACAGATTCAGGAATCAAGCTCTTCCATTTGCTAGCTTGATGTTTCTTTGAAGTCTCATATATTATTTTGTAAAAAAAAAAAAAAATGCAAATTTTCAAACCTACTCTAGAATATTGTCTTAAAATGAAGATACTTCCTCCATACTGTCACATAAAATTGACACTCCAAGAAGATGCACTGTATTATTCTGAAGTTATCCATGTCACCACACACTACCGAGGACTCCCAGGGACAGCACATCCCAGAACAGACATAGGGAAGGGGTTACAGGCTCAAACTCCTACCAGGGTCAGGCAGGGAAGACAAAAGGATATGGAAGACAGGGAGGTCAAGCCAGCCAAGGTGGGCAGTTACTTTTCAGCTCTACCCAGTTGTGGCTACCTGGGATTTTTTTTTTCTAATCGTCATGCAGGCCAGACACATCTGCAAGATGAATAAAGTCTGGGCATGACCCCTTCCTCCTTCCCCCTTCCTCCAATTTTGAACGCACTTTCTTCTATTTTCCCATCTAAGACTCAGGCAATATACCATTGCTAACATCCTTTCTCCAAATACCCAATATTTTTCTTCTTATAAAAGATCTTTGTTTCAAACAGAGATAAGGCATAGAAGCTTTGGCATATATTTACTTAGCGAAACTATATTACACTTTCTGAAAATCAGATGGCTTTACCTATGCAAGCTGTCGAAGGAAAATTACCCTAACCCAACAGGTACCCTCCCGTTTTCTGTGACATTTTTAACAGCCTCGCAGTTTCAACCTCCAGCAGCAATGTTTGAATTGCTTTTAATTTAGCAAGTCTGGAGAAGGGAATAATCTGGCAGCTTCTACTTGATACATGTCAGAGGCGGGGGTCCTCCCAGGAGAATCTGGTGTTCATCAAAGTCATTTTTCCCATTCATCCTGCTGAGTGCATCTCCCTCACAGCACAGCCACGTGGCTGTCACTCTCTGAGTCAGACACCAGCCTCTGAAATTACAGGGTGGATTTTTTTTTTTTTGAGGATAACTTAATATAATCAAGAATTTGATCTGAACTATTAAAGAAAGGAAAAATTAATTTTAAAAACTGACACCAGTGACATTCACAATTATGTACGGTGGCTCTTGTACAACATGCATTCAAAGGCGACTGTTTGCCTGATTTATTTGTAATAAGATGTCCTTTATAGGGAACAAGACTGCATTGTTCCGGGGAGTCCATTGTTAAGTCAAGAAGGTTTAATTGGTATATACCGAAAAAGTAAAGAGTTATCCACCCTGTTGCCCAGAGGTTCTCCAATATTTTATTTTCTTTCATTTTTTGCAGCAATAAACTTGACATGTTTATTAATTAAACTATCACTTAAATTTTTAAAAGTGCATAGAAAATAGACATGTTTAAAAACTCTTGTTTTTCACAACTACATACACTTTTTGCCCTTACATTCAGTCTTCTGTCGAGAATTTTCAGCATTATTATTTTTTGAACTATTAAAGCACTGTCCTTCCTCCCTGACACAGGGACTTAACACTGATGGACTTTAGACACATTTTTTTCCTTTTTTTTTTTTTCTCTTTCTCTTTTTCTCTAACCAGAAGCCTGGAAGAACACAAGGGAAAAAAAGAAAAAGATTTGTTATACATGATAAAGTTGTCAAGAAATGTTTCCAGCATTTTAGAATAATCATTTCAGAATAACACCAGTGGTGATCATGATAATGATCTAGGTAACCAGACTGAGTAATACTATGAGCAGAAGACTGGGTTAAGATCTTCATGCACATTTTCAACTTAATCCTCTCAGTGCTTTAGGGCAGGTACTGATAATATCCCTTTGACCCAAGAGGAGACTGAGTGAGGCTCAGAGGAGGGACTGGAAGCTGCCAGAAGTTTCAGAGTGTGGACCCCAGTCCATGCTTTATGCCAAAGACTATGTTCTTAACGACACAAACTTGCTCCATGACTTGCTGATTCTACCTCGTCTCAACAGCAACTGTTACCAGTTCACTTCTCTGACATCTCCATCACCAGCAGCCTTGTCCAAGCCACCAACATTTCTCCAAAGGTTGCAACAGCCTCCACTCCGATCTGTGTCCAATTTGTGTTCAGTATGGCTGAAATCTTTTAGAAATACAAACGCCACCTTTCCTGCTCAAAATCATTTGATGGTTTTCCATTACCCTGGGAATAAAGACTGGAATCCCTAAGATGGCTTCACTAGCCCGGCGCCCTGCCTGCCCGGGACCCCGTGCCTCCTCACTGGCCTCACCCACTTCCCCCTTTCCTGTCTGTGCTGTAGTGGCCACACTGGACTTCCAGGTTTCTGAAAGCTCTCTACTTCCTCTGATCACAACCATTGTGCATGATGTTCCATCTGCCCAGAATTCTCTTCCCTTCCTCTTCACCTGCTAACATCTATACATCCTTCAAGTTTCAGCTCAACAAATTCTTTCTGAATGTCTGAAATTTCTCAATTAACGAACTGTCGGAGGCAGCTTGGTGAAACGGTAACCATACATGTTTCAAGGTCAGGGACCTGAGCTGGAATCCTGACTCTATTTACCAGCTGTGTGATCTCGAACAGAACACCTCAACTCCCTGATTCTCAGTTTTTCTCATATATAAAGTAGGATGGTGTCCACACTCACCCCTTCCCTCCCAGGGCTGCTGTTCAGGTCAAATGAGGCAGAAAGGGGAAGGGACTAGCTAGCCCATAGCTCCTGCCACGTGGGGAGGTTTCAGATACCATTTGTTGGAAGCTTATATATAACAATATGGATTCATTTCCAAGAAATATTGTTTTGTAAAGAGCAAACTACAGGTGGCCACAAAGTACACCCTTCCACTTACAAGATAAATAGGGAGTATAATGAACAGCAGAATGATGATCGTTAACACTGCTGTACAGTATATTTAAACGTTGTTAAGAAAGTAAATCCCAGAAGTTCTCATCCCAAGGGAAAAGAAAATCTTTTTTCTCTTTTTCTTTTTTCGTATCTATATGTGAGAATGGATGCTACTTAAACTTACGGCGATAACCATTTCATGATGTACGTAAGCCAGATCATTACTTAAACTTACATAGCGCTCTATGTCAATTATATTTTAATAAAACTGGGGAAAAAAGCAAATCGCTTAGCAATGCGTACAATATAATATCATTTATGTTTAAACACGCATGAGACAGGGCTAGGGAGAAAAAAGACTACAATGATAATAATCCAAATATAGTATTGGGATAGGGTTTGAGAAGACGACTAGCGGGGAGATCAAAGTAAGGGGACTCTGGCCTTATTTCTCTGAAAAGGATGACACACTCATGTATGTGTGCAATAAATAAATGTCAAATAGCTAAATAAGACGTATAAATCACTCCAGTCGACTCACTAATGTACGAGCCTGTGTCTTTCTAGTTATCACTCTTGTCTAAGAACTATGTATGCCTGGATCAGCAAAAACACTCAATAGATACACAGTAAATGAATGAAAAAATATTTTAATTGGAATATTGTTGATGTTGAATATTATGTTACAGTGATTCATAATTTTTAAAGGTTATATTCCACTTATAATTATTATATATGGCTATATCTCCTGTATTATACAATAAATCCCTGTAGCTTATTTTATATCTACTAGTTTGTATCTCTTAATCCTCTAACCCTATAATCCTTCTCCCCCATGCCTGCTCCACACTGGTAACCCCTAGTTTGTTCTCTGTATCTGTGACTGTTTTTTTTCTCGTATATTCACTAGTTTGTTGTATTTTTTTAGATTCCACATATAAGTGATATCATGCAACATTTGTCTTTCTCTGTCTGACTTACTTGGCATAATACTCTCCAAATCCATCCACGTTGCTACAAATGGTAAAATTTCATTCTTTTTTATGGCTGAGTAGTATTCCAGTGTGTGTGTGTGTGTGTGTATCCATTCATCTGTTAATGGACACAGGTTGCTTCCATATCTTGGCAATTGTAAAAGATATATTTTAAAGAACAATTAAGAAATACATAATGATATAAAAAGTGCTTTAAAAGTGTTTAACAAATTTGGTCACCCAAGTAGTTCAGTATCTCTGAAATCTATGTAAGTTCTGGAAGTGGATGGTGGTGATGGTTGCAGCACAACACTATAAACAGATTTAAAGCCCCTGAATTGGATGCTTAAAATGGTTAAAATGGTAAATTTTATGTTATGTATATTTTACCACAACAACAAAAAATGTTCAAAAATGTCTTTCTTCTGAGCGTAAAAATAAAAGTAACCTCTGTGTCTGAACTACCTCAAATTCTTTATTAATCATATTTTTCACTGTCACTGTGCCCTATTCTTCAATAGAACAAATTTCTCCCAAGAGGGCTGCAGTTTCAAAATGGTTCAAGTGTATAGAAAGCAGGAAATTGTCATCACGCCACAGGCAGGAAAAAAAAGCTCCAACTGGCTTGATTACTAAAGCTCTGGTGAAAAGCAGCGATGTGATTCCCGGGGACAACTGCCGTCGATGGAACTGATAGTAAACAGAGGGCAGGCAAGCCAAACCCCTGTGGTTCTAACTACAAAAACTGGAAATACAGGCAATCAGCGGTTGCTTTAAAAACCGAACCATTCTGGAAAGTATTAGAAGGTTTGGAAGAGGAGTCACAAGCTATAAATAAAAGCAGTGATGAGTTAACGAGATAATTAGATTGGTGAATAGAAACATAGCGGAAAATTGAAAAAGAATCCTTTCACCCACAATGACACCTCCAAACATCTTTGCAATCTACAAGATGTGACAGGGAAAAAAAGCAGCAGAGGATTCCTCTGATATAAGAAACTGGGGCAAGGCAGATTGGCTTAATAGCTCCCAATCTTCCTTTTTTTTTCTCCCAAAGAAAGCAGGAAAATGAAGGAGTGGGGTAGATTTTCTTTGCGTTAAGTGGGGAAAGAAAATGCTGATGACAATGAAAGCATCTGACAAGAGACCCAGTACCACTGAAACAGACAAGCTATTACCACCAGAGAACTGAAACCCATGAAAAGTATTTTTAAACGATTAAGCCAGTGAGACTGGCAGTTTGATTTCATAGGCTCATGTTGGCAGAAAGGCACGAATCAATTTTATTTTTGCCTATTTGGATCGTCTAATTTAATAAAATCGCATTGATTTTAAATGAGGTCAGAACATGAACAAAAACTGGCTGATATTTGATTTGCTTGCATTGGATTTAACCAATATTTTTATTAAAGACAAATGGAGCAGCCCCGCAGCTGCAAGGAGCATCCTTCTTTCACTAATCGAGCCCTTTCTTAATCAAGTTGACTTCTCAAATAATCCTGAGACACCAGACGTATCAGTGAACAGATACAGAGGGTATGCAATATAATGAAGTGTAATCTACTCTTCTTATAAATTGAATTCCAAACTGTACCATTAAGATCCGATAGCGGAGAAAATCTAAGCGTGAGCTAAAGAGAACTGGTGCGAAACACACAGAAAAGGAGAAAAGCAGAGAGAGAGCTCCTGGGAGGGGTACCGTGTCCAGCACGCCCAGGGGTCAGGTTCCGTGATGCTGAAACAAGAGACACCAGCAAAAGACACGAGTGTTTCTCTTTGGTGGATGAGTTTGGTTCTCTTTTTCTGTATGGTTAGGTCTTTTGAAGGGAGAAAACATCAGATGAAGATGACTAGAATGGTTTCAGCCCCATATCCAAAAAGAAAACCCAAAAAAATCCAAAAAAAAAAAAAAAAAGAGAATTGTACACAATCTTTAAACACCTTTTCTCAGGAAAGGAAAACAACAGTGCTAAGTTTAAGTTGGGAGTACGACGCAGGTGGTCAGAACCTCAGGCTCTGGGGCCAGAAGACCTGGATTAAGACCTCGATGTCGTCACTGACTAGCTGTGTGATCCTTGATAAGTTACAGGTCCACCAGATGCCCCAAGTTCTACCTTTGTCAACACGGATAGCGATAATTCCATCCCATCAGGGCAGGGAAGATTAAACAAGTTTTTTGGGAAGCTCATGATTCTATGGACCAGATGTAGGCTGTATGTGAGGGAAAGTTCTGTCCAAGCGGACAACTTGGAACGAAAAAATGGAACTTCAATAGGAAGACGAGGGAAGTGAGAACGTACTTTCCTGAAGGTGGAGGAGGAAGCCACAAGTGACAATACAGAAATAGAGACGCAGTCACTGCCGCCCAGAGAACTGCTGTTGAGAAGGAAAGCTCCAGCTATCAGGGATGTAAATACATGTGGGAACCTCCAAAGAAACCCCAAAAGCAACCACAAGAGGAAAAGCCTGCTTGGAAACATCTGCCAGTTCCGGGAACTGTCGATAGCAGCTCATGACAGTTCTAAGGAAGTGCATTCAGATCCCCTTTCCCCCTCCCCCTGGGACCTTCTCCAACCCTGGAGAAGGCCCAAACTGGCCAGCAAGATGAGGGAGAAGATACAGAAAGGTTGGCCACCTCCCTTTGGTGATCGCAAACTGCCCTGTAGGTAGCAAGCCCCAGAAACCAAGTTCAAAGGTTTAGCAATTGCACCGGACTGGGTACTTTAATTCCTGATGTGCAGCTCAGTTTTGTGACTTACAGGGACTGGAGGACCTTCTATTACTAACTAGGCACCAGAAAGGTCTGGAGGACCTTCCAGAATTTTCATCCAGAGGCAGCCACAGAACCAGTCCCACTGAGCAAAACTAAAGAGCCAACAGAAACCAGTAAGTAACTTTAGGCTCACATCACACAAATCACACTCATTTAACACAGTCGGTGAAATGTTTTAAGGTGCGGAGTAGCCGTTAAAAATGACTATGTCCACTGGGCATTGACTAAGGGCCAGAGACGGTCCTCAACACTCTCCAGGCAACATCCCATTTAACCTTCACAACATCCCTGTGGGGCGGGGGACCGTCATCATCCCCATTTTACAGACGACAGAAAACTGATAACTTGCCCAGAGTCATGTTACTTAGGGGCAGCGCTGGAGTTTCGAGAAAGTGTGCCAGTTCTCTGCCTTGCCTCCTCCTTTGAGGATGACTTAAATAATATAATAAAAATAATAATTCTCAGGGATTTAGGGCTTATGCTGTGATTTATGTGGATTAGCTCAAATTACAAGTGCCCCCTATGGTCCACGCTTTACTGATGCAAAAACCGAGGTAGAGAGCGTGGCCAGCCCAAGACGATTCCTCAGCTGGGCTGGAACGCGGACCGTTTGGCTCCGAAGACCAAGCCGTCAGCTCGAGTGACCTACCGCCTCCCTGAAAGCTCTTTATAAACTTATGGGCTCCATGAATGTCAAAAGGGACCACGATTTACTTACAGAAAGGGCAGGACTCCCACCGACCTACAAGAACAGGGAGGGCACACCAGGAAAGGCGAGAGCAAAGGCCCAGAGGCAGGAGTGAACACGGCAGGTTCTAGGAGGAGGGAGGCCAGGAACTGCTCCCACAGTGGAACTCCGCAGGGCCCGCCAGGAGAGCGAATCAAGCAGAGAAGAAAACAATAAACCCACGAAACAACAGTTCGCACCCGTGTGCTCGCTTGCCTCCGAGGACACCCTCATCACTCACGTAAAGAAGGAACGGAGCAATAATCAGCCCGGGGACCTCGGGATGAAAGCAGGGGAGACGGACTCCTCCACTGGCGACCCCGGGGCCATAACTCCGCAGCCCGCCAAGATGCCCAGGCAGCCCTGCGCGCGGACCCGTCCATCTTCCCCCCACCCATCAGGAGGGCTTCCCTCTTGTAACCTGCGGTGGGTGCGGGTGCCATGATTGTTTTTACCCTCCTGTTTCTCTGCCTGACTTCATGCTGTGAACTGAAAGCCAGTTAGTTTGGTGGGAAAAGAATTTGTACTCATCTCTGAAGACCTGTTTGGATTGGGGTGTGCCTGCTTTGAGAAGCTCAAGGAAAGAGGGTTGTGTTCAGAATATCTGAAAAATGGTCTGCATCACAGGGCATTTTTTTTTTTTTACTTTTGGGAGGGACACATTTAAGGTCAGATGGTTCCGATTCCTCAGGATCCAGCACAGTCTATGCCTGTCACAAGTGAGCAACTAGTAAATATTCGTTTACTGTTGGTTAGTTTGGTTGGTTGGTTGGTTGATGAATGAATGAATGAAATGATTGATACAGAGGAAAACATGCAAACTTCAAGATCAGGCCCACTTAGGCGTGGATCCTGCTCAGTCCCCAACTTCCTGTGTGACTTTGACCAAGTCACTTAACCTCTCTGAGCTTGTTAATTGATTTGTAAAAGGGAATAATATTCACTACAGTGATGGACTTGTGTTCTCTGTATTATTTTGTTTCCTTCCAGCCTCCATTTACCTTACTTGCTGTAACATTCTGATTTTGGTTTGGTGACCCAGCCTTCTCCCAACCTCGGTACTCTGGTCATTTGGGTGGATCTCACTCTACCCACTGCCTCAGGAGTGAATATATAACCTTAGCCTAGGCCAACCAGTGTGTTGCATTCTTATGGGGCAGGATCATGACTCAAACTAGGATAATCACAGCTGTATTAGTCAGGGGACTCTGGGGAAACAGAACCAATAAGATACATAGATATGTAGATATATATATATATATATATATATATATATATATACATATAAAGAGAGAGAGAGAAATAGACAGACATAGGTGATAGAGACAGAGACACAGAGATGGAGGTGGAGGTAGAGATACAGGCAGAGATAGAGACAGAGTCCACTGATTGGATGAAGCCCCACCCACATTATGCACAGTAATCTGCTTCACTCAAAATCGACTGATTTAAATATTAATCACATCTTTAAAAATACCATCACGGCAACACCTAGACTGGTGTTTGACAGAACAACTGGGAACCATAGCATCACCAAGATGGCACATAAAACTACCCATCACGACAGCCCACAGGGCTCAGCCTCAGCTCTCGTTTGAGCTGTAGAGAAGCAGTCTCTCCTTCCTGGTATTTGAGCCAGAAAGGACACAAGGGCAGAAAACCCAGGGCAGGAGGCGCATGGCTCAAAGGGAGGACAGGAGGCAAGGCACTGTGGGGTGTCAACCTTAGGAAGCCAGCTGTCAGCCATGCAGACCTGACAGGCTCAGGAGCGGCTGTCCCCAGCCAAATGGCCAAGGTCCCTGCAGAACATCTGGTGATGCCAAGAAGTTGTGAAATGTTGACTTAAGAATGAAATGATGTAAGAGATGTTGGGTGCACTTTGGAAGTCCTTTTACTTAAATTATCTAAATTTTATAAAAATATGTCACTATCTATATATATAATATAAGTATTATAAATAGATATGATGTATATTTTACCTGTATGTATGTATATGTATTTTATCACAAACCAGCAATCCCACTCCTGGGCCTCAATCCAGAGAAAGCTATCATTTGAAAAGACAAATGCACTTCAGTGTTCACAGCAGCACTATTTACAATAACCAAGACATGGAAACAACCTAAATGTCCATCGACAGATGACTGAGTAAAGAAGATGTGGTATATTTATACAATGGAATACTACTCAGCCATAAAAAATGAAATAATGCTATTTGCAGCAACATAGGTGGAGCTAGAGATTATCACATTAAGTGAAGTCAGACAGAGAAAGACAAATATGATATCACTTCTATGTGGACTCTAAAAAAATGATAAAAATTCTATTTACAACCAAAAACACTCACAGACATAGAAAACAAACCATGGCTACTGAAGGGGAAAGGGCAGGGGAGGGATAAATTAGAAGTTTGAGATTAATAGTTACACACTACTATATGCAAAATAAACAACAAGGACCTACTGTATAGCACAGGGAACTATATTCAATTTCTTGTAAAACATATAATGGAAAAGAATCTGAAAAAAAAATATATGTATGTATATGTATAACTGAATCGCTTTGCTGTACACCTGAAACTAACACTGTAAATCAACTACACTTCAATAAAAAATAAAATTAAAAAAACTCAAATAGCATGAAGTAACATTAAAAAATAAGGCTTCCACCACCCATGCCCCCTTGGGAAGTCTTTTTAACTATTTCAGTTTTATAAAAGTATGTATGTCAATATTTATACTTTTGATATAAGTGTATTTTTTATATGTATGTGTATGTTTTCTAACATTTTTCAAAAATCAAATGGCACAAGATAACTCATTGAAAAGTAAGTCGCCATCTCACCCATGACCCCTCTTCCACCTGGCCCCACCAAGAATCCAACACTGTCTCCAGTTTCTTACCCATCTTCCAGAACTGTCCTAAACACACACAGGTGTGTGTCTGTAAATATCCCTGTCTCCACAAACGGAACCTACCATACACAGTGTGCTTCGTTTTAATTATTCTCCCTCAAAATATATCTAAGAAATCACACCATATTGGCACACTAGTCTACACAATTTCTTTCCAGTACTGCACATTTCTTAACTGATCCAATCAATGGAACTTTAGGTTTTATCTGTGTATCTCATGAGTGATTCCATACACTTTGTTAACATTGATATTTTATATATTTATATTTTACATTGTGTAGTACATAATCATATCTCATCCATATACATGTGAAATTTCCAGAGAAGAGAATGTCAAAGTGGAAAAAAAAAACTAATTATTTTCTAAGGAAGTGAAACGACGCAGGATCTCATCCATCCTTTGATGGACAGTTTGATTAAGACCTAGAAATAACAGGCAGAGTCTTCTCAGCTAGATTTCATCACATTAAGATGATCAGAAATGATGAGTTGTCTCCTGATGATTCAGTGGAAGAGCTGATCTCTGGGGGAAGAAGCACTTAGCCTTCCAGACCTAGGTTAGGTTCCTTGTTCTACCATTTACTGGCTGGGTGACTTAAACCCTTGGAACCTCAGATATCCCCTCTGTATAACGGAGATGGTGCTTCATGAGGCTGTGTGGGGATGAAACGTGAAAATACACACAGGACTTAGCCAAGGTGACCCATTCAATTCGTGTTTCCATTAGGTAGCTTTGCCAGGTGCGTCCTGCCCTCCAAACTGTTTACCATGTCCTAGGCTCTGTGCTAGTCCCTGGGAATTCGGAGATGAATGAGCAGCCCCCCTCAGGATTTCCAAGTGAAGTCAAACAAGTGTAAGAGACAAAAAGTCAGTGATTACTAAAACGTGGAATTTACACAAAATGGGAAATTACGCAAAATGTGATGAGAGGCCAGAAGAAGACAGTCTGGTAAAGAGTGACACAAGAATGCCCCAGCCCCAGATCTGACAGGAGAAAGAGTATGACAAGTTGATGGTGGGGCTGGGGGTTGGGGGTGTCTTCAGGATCTTAGACCGCCGCTGTGTGAGCCTCCTTAATCGCACATGTGGATTACTGCGCACTTTTCTAACTGGTCTCTGTTTTCACCCTTGGGCCTGAACAGTCTATTCTCAACACAAGAGCCGGAGAAATGATGTGAAAACACACAGTCTATCATGTTTCTCCAACTCAAAACTCAATGTCTTCCCACCGCACTCAGAATAAAAGCCAGAGTTCTCACAATGACTTCCCATCGCCTCCACGATCTGCCTCCTTGATGTTCCTCAAATCTATTAGGCCCGCTTCCACCTCAGGGCCCTTGCACCTGCTGCTTCCTCTTCCTGGAATGCTCTTCCCCCAAAGAGCGACCAGGCTTACTCTTTCGCCTCCACTTTTCTCCCTGGTACTCTCACCTTCCAGCACAGTATTTAACTGAGTCACGAACCCAATGCATCAGCTAATCATTGCTAGATGAGTACTGCTAGGTCCCCAGTGCCTGGAGCTGTGCCCGACACAGAAGGCAAACAATAAATATTCGCTGGAAAAAAAAAAAAAAGGAGTGGTCACTGAATCCTGGCGAAGCGATGGAGGTGTGAAGGATGTTGGCAGGTTCTGAGTAAAGGATTCAAGAAACAAACAAAGCAGACAAAGTGGCGACAGGAAATGTTCACGCTGAGGTTGTGTCCGTTGCTGCCTGAGTTCATCTCACCAACGTGGAGATCAATGGGCTATGTCAACAGAGAATCCTGACCCATATTGTCGGGGTGCAACAGAGACATCTCACACTTTTCAGAGAGGAAGCCCTACAGGAACAGGTGACCAGGAGGGACATGGATTAAAACAAGGAGGAAGTACTGACTTAGCAATACCCATGAAAAACAGGTACCTTGTAAAGAGGGCATCAATATTGGGGGGGGGGGTGTCACATTTTGCTGCAAAAAAAGGAATGCATTGACTTTGTAGAACTAGACAAACATGTCTCAGTCACCAAGATGTGCAGAGCCCTAGGAAAGATGCAGAGGAAGAGATTTTAGAGTTGAGATATTCTTGTGTCCGAAAGAGACAAGAAAGAGCTTAAGTACACATGGCCCAGAGCTAGAGCTTCAGATAAGAAGGGTTGTATGGAGTGTGTGCAACTGAGCATATATGGAGCATAGGACCTGACCTTTCTTCTCCCTTGGGCATGATCACAGCCACGGTTAAGCCGAGCATCTGAGGTCTGAGGACTGAGGTCTAGTCTCTTGTCCCGAATCCTTGCACCATGGTGTTGAAGCACTCCCAGCGGAAGTAGCATGCGGGGAGTCTCCTGAAGACCCAGGCATTCATCATCAGTGCTAAGGCTGCAATTCAACTTCTGTATTGGGAGGAGAAGGCTGACTTCTTTGGTAGGCTATCACTGCTGGACCCCAGGCTGAGACTCACCAGGTAGGCATGGCCCTGCAGAAACTAGATTCCTTCAAGCCAGGATCTCTAACACATCTTTCATCCTTATAATAAGCACGGGGCTGGGACTATGCCAGGAATTCAAAGATAACTGGTCTCTGCCATCAAGGAACAGGGACTGGTGGAAAGACATACAAAATTAAGTGGATCCACTATCATATTAGAGAAGAGAGCAGTGGATGAGGAGAGAGGGTGAGTAATTTGGCTTATGGACCTTGTAGAAGGCTTCTCCAAAGGAGGTGTTATCAGAGCTGGGTTTTGAAGGATAAGTAGGAGTTTGCTATTGAAGAAAAGGGGGGAGAGCATTCCATACAAAAAGTAGAGCACATGCAAAGGCAAAAGCTACAAATGAACATCAGCCAGCTAGAGACCAGTCAAGAAATTCTGTGGAAAGTGACTATGGTGTACGTGTCGGAGGAAAGGGGTGGCTTTGAGGACACAGCTAGAGATGGGGTGCCTATGATTGTAACGGCCTTATGCGCCATGTGGAGGACTCTGGGGTTGATTCTGCCCCTAACGGATAACTAGAGGAGGTCTGCAAGCAGGCAGGTAAGATGACTGGATTGGTGTAGGAAGGGCTTTTCCCACTAAACCATCTAACAAGCCCTGATGTTTTTTAATGACAGAATCTGTGTCCCTTCAGCCACGGAACACTCTGCAGTCATGTACCGCCTTCTTTTGTGGAAGGGCAGAGGCAGGCAACAGCGGCTCATCCTGCAGACACATGCCAGCGACACTCATTGTCCAGATCCATTCTCTAGAATCTTCAGTATCGATGTCCAGCGAGCCGGGGACCCTTAGCCAAACCATCCTCCAGCATATCAAACAGAGAGCATGGCCAAGGCCTTCGCAGAATAACAGAATGGAACGCGCTTCTGCTTCTGGAGCCTTTGCTGAATCAATCTGCCAGTTCGCAAACTACACTTAAACGTGGTGGGGGCAACAGCAGCTTAGCCCCCAAGGCCCCTGTGTAAATAGCATCCTATCTAGCTGATGCTAAAAGAGGTCTCCCTGGGATGCCTCATCTTGCAGAAGAAAAATAATAGTCACCAGGTTTTCAGCTATGAGCCAGGACATTATGCAGCAAAGGTTTCCGTGTCCCTGGAAATTCAGTGCCGCCTGAGAAAGGGACAGTGGGTGAAGAGGACAGGGCAATATGCAAACAGACTCTGTGTCAGCCAACTGGCCTATCAGGAAGATGAATGCAAGACTATGAAACAAACAGATCAAGTAGGTATGGTGCATGGGGAAGAGGTAGTCGGTCCTGTGGGATAATAACAAAGGCTTGTGTGGTGCCGACTGCACGTCAGACCCCGTTCTTGGCACTTTATACATATTACATCATTGAATTCTCACAACGACGTAGGAAGCTGTTAATATTTTTGCTTTACAGGTGAGGCAGCAGAGGTACAGAGAGGTTAAGTAACTTGCCCGAGGTCACACAGCTCATAAGCAACCGAGCTGGAAGTGAAACTCAGTCTGGAAGTCTGGCTTTAAAGCTCATGGTCAAAACCACCATGGCCACAACGGGGGAAGAGACTACTTCTTGAAAGCAGGAGAC
The DNA here is from genome assembly GCF_036321535.1 of Camelus dromedarius. NCBI lineage: Eukaryota > Metazoa > Chordata > Mammalia > Artiodactyla > Camelidae > Camelus > Camelus dromedarius. The sequence goes on along the minus strand of NC_087459.1, from coordinate 19,501,063 downwards.
CTGAGTTTGAATTTTAGTTCATCCAACTCTCTAGCTTTAAATCTTTGGGACAGGTGCTTAATCTTTTGAACCTTGATTTTCCTAGTAGTGAAATGAAAATATTGGTAGTGCTTCTCTCAGAAGATCTTGAAGCAACTGAGTGAGTGCCTGGCATACAGGTGACAGTCGATGGATGCTGGCTCAATCCCTAAACTGAGACGCTATCCAAAGGGTCCTCGCTGGGGCTGCCGACTCTAATTTAAGAGCTCACACATTGAACATTAATCACTTCCCAAAGTGACTTTTTCCACCCAGTCGCCTTGCCCTCTAATCACCCTGTATCAAACCTCTTACATAATGGCCACGACTAGTTCTCAGAGCCAAAAACTTCAGATCCTAGGGTGTCCCTGGAGGGGTGGTTCCCTTCCCTAGGGCTCCCACAGGAAAGCCCTATGAGACTGACATTTGGAACGATGAATAAAGGTCATCAGTAAAACCAGTCACGAAGAACTTTGAGTAATTTTTTCTTTTTTGGTCACCAAGATACTCTGAGATTCATCAAAGATTTATTAGCAGGGCTGGCTCAAAAGAATGGGCCACTCAACTTTGGAATCAACACAAAACTTTTTTTTTTCCAGACTGCCAGCATTTCAAGCCATTTTCAGTATGTCAACTTGCAAATATCTCCCAATTTATCAATAATTTCCTGTTTTCAAGTTCAGCAGTACGTATCAGGCTTTTATCATGTGCCTGCCACCACACTAGGTCCTCGAGCTAAAAGGATTCATAAGATATGACCCCTGTCTTCAAGCAGCTTTTAATCTATGAGGGAGACAAGTTCACAACCAAGGTCAATTCCATGTTTTAAGTGCTCTGGGGTATTAGAAAGAAAATGCTGTGGGGCTGGACCAGAAGGAGCATTTTGATCTGCCTTGGGGAGGAGCCAGGTCATGGTGATAAGATATAAAAGATGACCAAAGCTCAGGGGTAAAAACACGAAGATATTTGCAGCCAAAGAGCATGGAAATCAGCCTGGACCAGAGACATTTTTGAACATTTGCAGAGATCCTGTCTGGGAACAGAACTGGGGAAATGTGGGCAGATGAGGAACCTGACAGCTCTCTGTGTGACATTTAGTTGCCCTACACCATATGCAAGTAGTGGTGGAAGGCATGTACTTTTGGTACATGGTGTGTGGAGACAGAGATGGCGGTCTGATTCCGTCTCTTCTATTTCCTGATGGAGAGTCTCAGTTCTGAGTCCTTCTGGTCCCGGTATTTTCTTAAGAGTCCCTTCAATATCTTGTAGGTATCAAATCTACCTGCCTTGCAGAGCTGAACACGGCACCTCTGCCCTTGGTCTATTGAACACTCACCCTGCAATCCTGGGACCGCTTCCCTGTCCCCTGACGTCATAGCCACCTTTGATTCCCAGGCTTATATTAGGCTTGTAACATTACAGGTGTGAAACTGAAATGTCAAATTTTTCTCACTCTCTCTCACAAAGAATGGTGAGACAGTTTAGAAACGACGAATTCCTCAGACTTAAATGTCTCTCACTTTTCAAATGCTCTTTCTAGAATTCTAAAGACACCGGGCCTCCCTGGGCTCCACTGCCTTTTACAGTTTACATTTCCATGTTTCAGTGGAAAGGTTGAGCTTTTGGGTAAAAGTCGGCAGGAAGACAAAGTAACTCCCAGTGACTCAGTCGCTCCTATTATGTGCCTGAGACACACTAAATGTTGGCAGCCTATTAAAACCCTACAAGGTCAGTATGATGATCTAAGTATCACAGATGACAGAAGTGAGGATCAGAGAGGCTCAGAAACTCACCCAGGGTCACACAGCTCAAATGCAGAATCCAAACCAAAATAGTTGACTCCAAAGCATAGGTCCTTTCCACCATAATCTCTGGCAAGATGATACCCAGACAGACCAGCAGGGATGCAGAGTGACTGATGTATGACATAGAGTAGATAATCCTGTCTTCAAGGTCCAGTTTAAGTTCCTGGTTTAGGCACCTAAACTAATCTTGACTGTGATAAGAGAAACCCAGCTACCATCTTCCAGTACTTGTCAAGACAACAATACTCTAGAACAGGGCTCAGCAAGCTACAGCCGGTGTACCACATCTAGCCCGCCACTACGTTCTGTCAACAGAGTTTCATTTCACGCTACAAGAGCAGAGTTGAGTAGTTGTGACAGAGATCACATGGCCCGCAAAGCCTTAGAATACTTACTATCTGTCTCTTTACAGAAAAAGTTTGCCAACCCCTGGGAGGGGAACATTATTCCATCTTCCACTACCTGCCATTTGACATGCCAGAAGATGATGGAGAGGTGGGAGAGAGAGCAGCACGATGAGAAGCCACCAGTGGAAATTTACTGTGATGGTTAATTTCATGCACCAACTCGAAAGAGTGAGGGAGGCCCAGACAGCTGGTAGAACATGATTCTTGGGTGTGCCTGTGAGGGTGTTTCTGAAACAGACTGAATCAGCAGATGGAACAAAGAAGATCCACCTGCATCAACGTGGATGGGCATCAGCCAATCAGTGGACAGCCGGAAAAGAACAAAAAGCTAGAGGAAGGGTGAATTCTCTCTCTCCTCTTGAGCTGGGACATCCGTCTTCTCCTTCCCTCGAACATCAGAGCTCCTGGTTCCAGGGCCTTCAGACTCGGACTGAATTATACCACCTGCTTTCCTGGTTCCCCGCCTTGCAGGTGGTGGATCCTGGGACTTCTTGGCCTCCATAACCACGTGATTCAGTTCCCATAATAAATCTTCCCTTCTTTGCATCTATAAATATCCTATTGGTTTGGGTTTATTTGGAAAGCCTTCACTAATACAAGCAACCTATTACAAGTGCTCGGTATGACTGCTCCTGTCCTCCAGGCTGGATGCCAGCAAGAGAGAGACTCATTTACTCACTCAACAAACACTTTTTGAGCACCTACCAGGCACAAAGCATCGGAGCAGGTGCTAGGGAGACAGTGATAAACATCATATTCTAGTGAGAAGCATACCTCATAATCTCTGCCTCGAAGAATTTATGACCGCATGGGGCATACAAATTATGACAATACTGTGTACAGAGAATAGTAAGAGAATCTAAAGACACTGAGCTTCCCTGGGAGTGAGGAGGAAGAAACAGCTAGGTCTTTCCCCAGAAGATGAGGAAAGCTTTTGGAGGTGACATCTGAACTGGGTACTAAATAATAGCTCGTTAAGGGGAGAATAGGAGGAAAGGTATGCCAAGCAGAGAGAAGACGTGCAAAGGTCCTGAGGTAGGAAACCACTTAGCATGTTAAACCAACGGCAAGGAGCCGTCCTGTGGCTGGAGCAGAGGGCACCGGATGCGGGGAGAGCAGAAGAGGAAGCTGCAACATCGTGGGCTCAATGGTAGGTTCTGAAGACAACTCCACAAGTTCAATCCTAACAGTATACATCCTGCTCCAAATCCTAGCTGTGGGATCATGGGCAGTGACTTCCACACCCAGCTCTCAAAGGCACTGTGAGGGCCAATGTGAAAACACATTTAAAGCACTTAGCACTGTCCCTCATACAACAAAAGCACTGAATATTCACTTCTATTGTTTATATGGGGCTGATCAGAAATGTCCTGCCAACTACACTTCATAAATTGCAATGTTCAGCCTCCACGGACCTTTAACTGATGGAGAGAAAAGTATCAGGAAACACACAACCAGGTGAAATGTATCAACATAGGCTACAGTGTAGCATGTGTTCCATTTAAGAGAATGGGCAGAGCTCAAATCCAGACACCACCATCCCCCACTGTGTGTTACCTAACCTCTCTGTGCCTTGGTCTCTTGATCTGTAAACTGGGGATGATAATAGAACCAAACTCCTAGGTAGATGTGAGGATTACAGGAGATGATCATGGAAAGCGCCCAGCACAATACCGAGACGTAGAGAGTGATCAATAAACGTTAGCTCTTCACTTATCATCTTCAAGACCATCATTCTGTGAGTGCAGCAAGCGTATGCTTCCTTTCTCACACTCCAGGAAGCCCTAATGGAGGAGCAAGGGCTTTTACTCAACTCCTTGGCAAAACCACTTAAGAGTCCAGACACCCCTAGTAACAGCAGAGAAAAATATTCACTGGGTGGGAGGCAACTATGACTCCTGAAATTCCTAAGTTTCGTTCCAATGGTCAACACTCTGTCTCATCATCTTTACTGGAAACTCCACTAGGTTAACAATCAAACGATATTTCCTTGTCTGCATTGTGCATTTATAAGGAGGGGAAAAAAACCTTGGAGCGACCACAAATTATGGCAATGGAACTAGAAGGGGCAGGACAGAGTCTACACGGGGAGGGGTGGGGAGAGGAGGAAGAACTCCACCCATGACTGCATTTGCCATCTTCTCCCCACTCCCGACTGTTGTCAACAACCTTGTAAACATCAGGTCTGTCCCCAGGCTGGTGAGGAATTACCCTAGACGGCCCCTTTCACTATCAGGAGTGGAATCAATTAGAATATTGTTTGCTTGTTGAAAGAATATAATCCAGCCTGCACTTCAAATCCCAACAGTTAAATATGTCCTTATTTAAAAATCAATCTGAAAGTCAAGGTTTCTTTTTCAAATCCTTTCCAAAGGAGGGCAGGGGTGGCAGAACGGAGGGATAAAGCTTTGAGCGGTACCACCTGCTGAACACGTGCATCTCAAGGAGGCTGCCACAGATTTCAGAGCATCGCAAATGGAGAATGATTGTGAGAGGCGAACAATGGATAAAAATGCCAAGATCGCTGGCCACTAAAGGGCCCCCATCATGAGCAGGAGGATGCCTGGTCCTGCCTGCACCAAATAGCAAGAGGTTGCTTCCTCCGAGCCTGAGAGCCAGGGCTGAAGACTGCAGAGGGAACTGCCGGGTAAGCTGACAGACTGAAACAGACTGAAACAGACATGAAAAGGATCAAACCCGCATGTGCACACACAGAGAAGAGGCAGGGGTGTACACACACTCACCCATTCACAGACACACACACACACACACACACACACACAAACACACACACAGACCTTACACCAGATGCAGGTGAAAAGGAAATGAGTCTTGACATGGGGAGATCCCAGTAGGACTCACTTTGCTCCTGGGAGTTACCTCCTGCTTGGGGGGAGATTGATTCTTGCTGCCAACCCACGCTGACACCAGGTGAGAAGGAATGCCCTTTTTGTGTTCCAACCCAACATAGATTCGAACCTGAGACCACAAATTCAAAAGCCTGGAGGAGCCAGAAAGATCACATCAGTAAATAAAGTGAGCCAGAAATCAACAATAGGGGGTAGTGGGGACTGTGGCAAAATAAAGAACACTTAACTGTCTCAAGGAACTGCCACCACTCAACACCAGTGGACTGCGACTGGGTAAGAATGTGGACCAAGTACTGTTCCACTGTTGGCTCTTTATTTTTTCAAGAGGCCAGAAACCCAGATTTTTATGTGAACTCTCCCAAGTTTAAAATATTAGCCATGGATTCAAAATAGTCTTAAAACCCTCTGAGGTAAACAAATCAAATCTGATCTTTGATGCAAACCCACCTCTTCTCTCCACGGAGAACAGCAGGATCTGGGTGGCCCTTCCAGGCCAACTTTTTTTCTTAATTCATTTTTTAATTGAGTTATAGTCAGTTTACAATGTTGTGTCAATTCCTGGTGTCCAGCACAATGTTTCAGTCACAGATATACATATATATATGTTCCTCTTCATATTCTTTTTCATTATAGGTTACTACAAGATTGGATAGAGTTCCCTGTCTTATATACACTAGATGCTTGTTGTTTACCTATTTTTATATATAGTAGTTAGTATCTGCAAATCTCCAACTTCCAATTTGTCCCTTCCCACCCCTTCCCACCCCACAACCATAACAACAGGAGAAACAGGAAGTCGTTCAGGCCATACAGCTTCCGTTGGGAGCTCACTCACAGGGCCAGTGGCCCTGTTCCACCCCACATCTGGTCTGCAAAACCTACATCCTCCTCCCTCAAGCAACATTCTGGCTTTGCAGCTTCTGGGCTGCTCACACCCGGTGGGATCCCCTGCCCTGAATTTCTAGCACCCAGGAGTTGGTCTTCTAATCACTGTGTTTGTTCAAGAAACAAGTGAAACAGGGAGAGAGGTATCAGAGCTGCCCTCCTAGGGCCTCTGGATCAGTCTGATTCCCCAGGAGACACACTAACCTTCCCAGCAAATAGCAGCGCTGTGACGCTTTAAAAAAAAAAAAAAAAAAAAGACGCTGGAAGGGTATGATCCAGGAAAAAATATATATGCTGTATGATTGCAATCATGTTGACTTAGGCGTGTGTGGGTGGGAAAAGACAGGAAAGCCACAAGGTTGGGGTATTAGAAAAAGCACAGGCTTCAAAAACCTAGTTCTCCATCCCGCCCCACCCTCCCCCGCAACCCCATGTGACACGGGTCTAGTCCCGTCATCTCCTGGGCCTCTGCTTCCTCCCCTAGGAAATGGAAAGGTTGGCCTTTAAGCGTTAAATTTCTAATCTCCACAACGACACAGATCCTGATTCTTTATGTACCCACTGCAAAGTACAGCGCCGGGGACACAGCACACGGCAGAGGAACAAATCTGCCCAGACGCCATAAGGAACTGAGAAGAACCAGCCAACGTGAGTCTGAGCGGGAGCTTCATCACACACCAGCTGTGCAACCCTGGGTGTGTGACTTAACCTCTCTGAGTGCCCGTTTTCACCGAAAAGTGTTTATGGAGCATCTGCAACAGGCCAGGCATTGCTTAGTTCTCGGGCACAGAGGAGGTGCTTCGAGGAAAGCAGCCATCACTGTCCCATCACCAACATCTTGAAATCCGGAGACTGAAAACTCTCAGCCTATGACCCAAAAGGCCTGGCCCGCAGGCATGTTTGATTTGGCCCACATGATGGGTTTTGTTTCCTTTTGTTAAAACTGAACTAAAATTTAAATTCAAGATATTACGCAAAGACATTTGATATGTGTTATCTCTTAAAGGAGAAGTGCTGGCAATATTGAGCACCCTCAACGCCGCCCCCGACCCCACCACGGGAATGGGATGGAGTTGAGTAGTGGCGCCCCCTGAATGCAGGTATGTTCACTTCCAGGACCACCAGCATTCGCACCAGGCCCCCTTCACTCATTTTTGACATCAGCCTTGCGGCTCCGGGACTAATCCAACAAGAAAGGAAGAGAATCGTCCAGAACGCTGGGCTAGGGCCAAACTCCAGAGTGAAGCTGCGCAGATAACGGTGACGTTGCATTATCCGTAAGGATAAATAGTTACCTGGCATCAGCAAGAAGCTGAAGTACCCTCAGCCACTCAGAGAAGGTGTGCTGTGGGAATTTAAAACCAGTCGTGAAAATAAAAGTAACCGAGCGAGCTATTTTTCCCCCTTTGCCATTCACAGAACTTCTGCAGGTTGATTTACAAACTGTTATTTTGAAAACTTTCTCCTTTATTCTGGCAGTCCGTATTTCTTCCTTCCCCTGGAAAGTTCCATTATGACAAAGTCCAAAAGACGCAGGATTTGGAGTCAGGAGGCTCTCAGCCCCAGACTGGCTGTGGCCGCCTGGTGACATTGATGCCCCTCCCAGAGCCTTCCTTCCTCATCTTTAAAATGGGATAAGACTCACTTCACAGAGATGCAGTGAGGGTAAATCAGGCCATGCACGAGGAATCTCATGATACTGTCACTAGCTGCCGTGCGCTGGCTTTCACGTATCACCTTTTATATCACCTTAACGCCCCAAAGGTAAGCTCTGTGAAGTCAGGGCATGTAGCAGGCATTCAGTAAATATTTCTCGATTAAAAACTGGTATGTACAGAGATTGACAAAATAAAATAATGAAATGAGTGAGCAGGAAAGACAGAGAGACAGAACTATCACCACTACGCCCATGGATGTCTCTCCTCTCTGGATACTGACCCAAAGTTTGGCCACAGCCCGCCAAGCTCTTTTGGCTACAATAACTAAAAACCTTTGCACCAGTTACGTCCCATTCGCGTGCCCCTGGGAGGACACACTCCTGCGATTTACTGTTCACTGAGAAGGTCACTTATATTTCGCTCTAGGGAGACTAACATCATTACGTGGCTCCTAGGTACCAGGAGTGAGGCCGGCACATCTCACATGATCCTCCCAACCATGGGGGGCGGCCATTGTTATTCATCCAGCTCAATGGTATTAGAGACGGAGGCTCAGAGGGGTTAATTGGGCTTCCCAAGACCACACAGCTATTAAGTGGTGGTGCCCTTTGACCCAAGGTTCTATTTTTGAACCTTGCCCTTTGACCCAAGTCCAGAGAAATTCCCACATCGCTGATGGAGTAGACTAGATAAGCCTGGGAGGGTCTCTGCATCATTCACGGATTCCTGACTTGCTACTCAACGCATGTGCTCTTCCTGGTCCCACTCTCCAACCACAGCGGCTATTAACACACCAATCCATTAACCAGCCTGGTGACTCTGAGCCAAGCCTTTGCCCATGACAAAAGAGTGTGCCCTGGGCAAGTCCTGGTTCAGCCACACCCAAATGCCCCTCCCAGCATGGTGCACTCAACAAAGTAACATACTTTTTCTGACTTGCCCACTGATAGGACTAGAACGGGGCGCCTGACTCAAAGAAGATACATGCGTGTTGGCCAACGACTACCCTGAGGCTTGCTATAGAGGGTTCTGCCCACCAGGGGGCAGTGGTACCCAGTGAAGCCAACGAGGGTGTTCATTCTGGACCAGTTGGACCAAATTCACTGAGATACAGAGAAGCCAAGAGCCCACACAGGGCCTAAAAGGGACTTGAAAATTGTCATAGCCATTCCTGGAAGATGTGCTCCAGTCTTGAGTCCTACTGGCAGAAGGGCAGGATCAACACCCACTGAGTCTCCCTGGTCAAAGCAATGACAGCCCCCTCTGGTCTGGCCCTGACTTAGTATCTGGCCCATGTGCTCCATTCCCAGCTCTGAACTTCATCTGACTTGGCCCTTATTTCAGGGGCACTCAGGGAGCCCACATTTTCAATCCCAGCTCAAATCTAACCACGTCAAGGGCAACCAGCACCTCACGATTGGGTCTTGACAACCCGAATCCCTTAGAAATGCTTTCTTGGCGGGATCTCTGGATTTTCATGGCGCCGTGGCCCACTGAACAGAAGCATCTCTCAGAATAAATTCAGTGGAGCAGCATTTCATGCCAGGATTCATTTCCTTTTCGCACACACGCACACGCACACACACACACACACACACACACAGTCTGCTTCTAAGGTTCAAAACATAACTTTTAATAAGGGTATGGCCCGTGGAAGCCCGAAGGCTGTGGCCTTGCTCTGTGCTATTTCACAGAGTGCTTGACACGGTCCCCACCCTGCCACACTCCAACAGCTAAGTGCATCGCACGCATGGCTGTGCCACCAATCACCCCCCACCCCAGTTCCATCTCTCCCCCTTAAGCGGCTTCTCCTCTTTCATGTCGGAGCTTTCTTTCCGGGTAAAGGAGAGGGCTGGCAGGGTCAGAAGGTGGCCTTTCGCAAGGCGACTCTTACCTCAGATAATTCCGTACCAAGTTCACGCACACACAGCGCTGAGCGGGCTGGTTTTCTGATCTCTTGTTCTTCAGTCCAAGAGTGATTTCACCAAGATCTACGTTCATGGCCACGGTAGCTGCCCATATGGCAGGGTGCAAAAAAGCCCCTTCTAAATCGAGCATTCACCACTCATGGTGACAAGATTCTCCCTGCATTTTCCGAGCCATCCAGCTAGCACTAGTTGGAGCCCCGAGTTCCGGTACCAACGTGCCATCCCTCATCTAGGGGCAGTCAACGCTGGATGTCCCATAGAAGTAAGCCAGGGATATGTGCCAAGTTGGCAGAGGCGACTGTGGTATTGTCAAACATTGGCTGTCACAGGGAAGAGTGATGACAAGATTGCCTCTTGGGGAAAACACACACACACACACACACACACACATATACACACAAAGGGTGTGGTTCAAATCTCAGCTTGGATACAAAGCCGTGTATGATCCTTAGCCTTTATGTGCCTCTGTTTTCTCACCTGTAAAATGGGGCTGTATTACAGATATTAGAGGAAAAGACTTTGATGACTGTGCCCTTTCTCACCCTCCCCTCCTCTTACAACTCTGCAAAGCATCTCCAGTCCAGGTAAATGGCTGGGCCCGGGGTCTGATTGCCTGTGGTCACCTCCTTTCAATGTCCCAACACATCCCCAACAGAATTCATCATCTTCCCCAACATACCTGCTCATCCTTCTGTGTTCCCTGCATCCCTGCCTGGGACCACTTCCACCCAGACGCCTGAGCCAGCAGTCAGCCTGGAATCTGCACTCTCCTTCACGAGTCCTCTAGAATCTGCCTACTTCCTGACTTCATCCACTTCTTTCCAACCCTGCTTCTGCCTCCGAGACGCAATCCAGGCCATTGCCTATACTAGTCATCTTCTAACTGCTCTTCCTGAACCCTTTATTGGCCTCTCTCATCCATTTCCAATCCCACCAGCTAGAGCGACGTTCCTAAACATTCAAATCTGAACATCACCCCCTTGCTTAGAAATCTTCAGTGGCTCGCCACTGCCTTCAACATAAAACACCATCTGCTTACATCCCGGGGCATAGGAAGCCCTTCACTGTCTGATCTTACGCATCTCTCTGCAGCCACACTTCCAGCCCCTCCCTGTTGGCTTTTAAGATCCAGGCACAATAAATTTCTTTCTGACTCCTGAAGGCACCTGTCAGAGCTCTGAACACATCCCTTCCCTGTGCCCCCAATACCCCATGCCCCTCCCCCAGCCACACACCCTCACCTGGCTAACTCCCCATCCTTCCAATACTTGACCTAGACCGTGTCCGTCCTGTCTCTGCTCATGTCCCAGCACCCACCACAGTGCCTGGTGCACGGTAACTATTTGGTAAATGCATCAATCATCCGACACGCAAAGGTCTGCCCAGAGGTGGCAGAAAAATGTCTCTCTGGACCCCCCCCAAGGGCTTTAGCTGGGATTACCTTCGCCAAGCCCATTCTCAAAACCTGGTTGAAGCCTGCTGGGAGGAGGCTTGGGAGGTGGCCTTCAGGTGGCATTTCCCACTGTCTGGGCTGCCTCCCAGCCCAGAGGAGCAGCTGAGCAGAAAGCAAACAGCCTCGGAGGTCAAAAGGGGTTGCCATGCCCCCCAAAGGCAAGTTTCTCCTATAAACCTGGAGTTTCCTACCGTAACTGCTGTCAGAGCAGCCTTCTTCTCAGGCCGCCTGGTACCCAAGCTCGCTGCTGCTCTGAGACCGCAGAGGGGCAAGGCTGTGGGAAGTGATCAGAAGCAGGTGGATGAGATCAGTTCTTCAACTTCCACGCATCCTCTCTGCCTCCCGGGCACCTGGGTGTCTGTTCCTGTCCCCAACACACCTTTCACGACCCTACAAGACTCGAGTCCTTCACTGGGTCTGGACACCTCGCCCCTTCTGGTTCGGCATTTTCACAGTCTGCTTTCTCCCACATTTCGCTCGAGTTCCGTGCCTCGGCAATGCCTGTGGATACTCTGCCCACAGCATCCTCCTGACAGGAGTTGGTCTTGCAAGCGACAGCGTCTCTAAAGTCAACCAGACGTGCTCCTTCCTTTGCTCTTCGTGGAACTTCCCCGGGCCACGCCCCTCACCTGCACCCTCTCTCCAATGGGATCTTCGGAAAGAGCAGTGGTTATGAGTATGGACTCTGAAGTCAGACCGACCTGAGTTCAAATCCTGCCTCTTCCAATTACCTGGGCAAGGCACTCAACTCAACCTCTCTGGACTCAACTTCCCTTGGCTATAAAATGAGAACGATAATAGCTACCTCAGAGGATTGCTGCAAGGATTAAATTAATACATATAAAGTGTATGTAGCTGGCACATGGCAACCACTCAGTAAATGGTAGAATCAGGTAGTAAGGATTCTGCCAGTGGAGCACAGCAGTGATGCTGGAACAGAGGCACAGAGTAGGCACTTAGGAAATATTTACTGGATAAAGAAGTTGTGGTGTATTTATACAATGGCATACTACTCAGCCATAAAAAAGAATAAAATAATGCCATATGCAGTAACATGGAAGGACCAGGAGATCATCATTCTAAGTGAAGTAGGCCAGAAGGAGAAAGAAAAATACCACATGATATCACTTTAGTGTGGAATCTAAAAAAGACACAAATGAATTTACAAAACAGAAACAGACTCATAGACATCGTAAACAAATTTATGGTTAACAGAGGGGGAAAAGGGGTGGAAAGGGATAAACTGGGAGTTTGAGATTTGCAGATACTAACTACCGTATATAACACAGATAAACAAGTTTCTTCTATATAGCACAGAGAACTCTATTCAATATTTTGTAATAACCTATAATGAAAAAGAATATGAAAACAAATATATGTACGTTTACGGATGACTGAACCATTACATTGTACACCAGAAATTGACACAACATTGGAAACTGACTATACTTCAATTAAAAAATGTTTAATTAAAAAAAGAAATATTTATTGAATAAATAAGTAAACTCTGCCTTTTCTTGAGGATACTGGAGGGGGCTGGTTCCCTTCAGCATCTCAGCTCAGTCTCCAGGTCAAGCAGGTGAGGACAAACTGCTCCATCCAACACAGGCCACTCTCCATGGGACTCACCCCAGCCCTGGTTCGTGGAGATGCCCTGAATCCTTTCTGGCCGAGACACCAATCAGTTTAGATCAAGGGCGCACAGACTAGGAATGAGTTACCCAATATGGTAGCCACTAGCCATCTGTGGCTTTAAAATTAAAATGTAAGTTCACTAAAATGAAGTTAAATTAAAAGTCAGCTCTCAGTCACAGGCCACGCGTGATCCGTGGCTACCATTCTGGAGGGCACGGCACGGAGAACATCTCCGTCACCACAGAAGGTCCTCATGAACAGGGTGGGTGCAGGGCCATCTGAGTCAGATGGCGGCTGTGGAATGATGCCCGGTGAGTGCCTGCTGAGCAAGACACGTGGCAGGAAATCCTCCGGACAGATCCCGACCAGGCCCTGGTTTCCCCAGGGCCCGAGCCTCACCAGGCCTCCTCCCGGCTCTGACTCCGGTGTCCGGTCTGGAGACCGCTCTGCGTGCCTCCGCCCGCCCTGGAAAGCCACGACTCCCCGTGCCCTGTCCGGCCCGGCCTTCCCCACCTGCACACCTCCTGTCCGAAACCTCACATCAGGGAGGTTCTGCAGTGCTTCCACCTTGTCTCTGACCCACCCACCCCTACAGCCCACTTCCCTGGACCATCCTAAGCCCTGTCTTTGGGGAGGGTCACTGCCATGGGCTGAACCGTGTGCCCCCTGCAAAAAATTCACGTGTTGAAGCCCTAGGCTCCAAAAATCAGAATAGAACTGTATTGGGACATAGGGACTTCAAAGAACTAACGTATGGGGTCATTGGGGTGGGTCCTCGTCCAGTATGACTGACGTCCGTAAGATCAGGACACAGAGACACACAGACACGCACACGCAGACCAAGGGACAGCCAAGTAAGGACACAGCAAGAAGGCGGCCGTCTGCAAGCCGGGTGAGAGAGACCTCAGAGGAAACCAGTCCTGTCAGCACTTTGATCTTGGACTTCCAACCTCCAGTGTGGTGAGAAAATGTATTTCTCTTGTTTAAGCCCCATCCCCCACCCCCGTGGGTGATGTTTTGTTAGGGCAGTCTAAGCAGACAAAAACAGCTGTCCAGAATGGAGCTCAAGTCGTGACTCTGTCCTTTACTATGTCACCTTAGACAGACTCCTGGATCTCTGCCTCAGTTCTCCCAGCTCCTAGTTCCTAAGGTTTCGGTCCCTCATACTGCTCACTCTCTTGCTTCACAGCTATTCCCTCTGCTAAGGAAGTCTTGCCCTCCCTCCCCTCTTCAGCCACCCAACCCCTGCCTTCAGATCTCAGCTGAGTCACACCCCAACCTCCCTGAGAGGCCTGTGATAAGTGTATGGCCCCTGCTGGCAAATCAGGCAAGACCCTGGCCCTCCCTCCTCCCAGTACCTGTCCTCAATGTCTACATGGTTAGTTCATTAATACCCATTTGTATAATTAAGATTGTAACCTACAAAGACAAGGGCCTCTGTTTCCTCACTCAGCTGAGCCTCCCAGCACCTCACACTGTGCCTAGAACATGGCAGAAGCTGTTCAATGGATAAATGAGAGGGCGATTGGTAAGATTAAATTAGATAATCCACGCAAAGTGCTTAACACAGTGCCCCGTGCGAGGCGGGCTCTTCCCAAATGCCAGCTGTTGTCATCTTTAGTGAATCGTGTAATTAACGGTGCTCTGATCATCCGCTCAGCACTTGAGGGGCCTTACGACCTTATTTAGCCTCTTGTTTCCTGTTCCTAAGCGTCGTCTCTGAGCCTTGCTGACCTTTCTGGGCACCTTCGTTTACACTGAAGGCCCCTATTCCTCTTTGGCTGTAACTCTGTGGAGGCTGGCAGGTGAGTCTCATCCAAGTCATCCATTTCCCCTGCCTCCATACGTCTTACAAGAAGCTGCACAGGTGGGCGCAGGGCTCCCGGCTGAGGAGGCCATTATACCCACGTAGGGGATGGAGGATGAGCAAATGGATGACCCATTTTGAAGTTCAGGTAGGGAGGAAAGCCAGGCGCCCAATGTAGAGTCTAGACCCTCTTAAAGATCCTGGAAAGAAGGGCTTTGAGAGAAGTGGGCTTGGCCCAACGACAACATACGAGATGAGCCTGGGTGCCGTCAAAGACTCCTGACAATGGGTTAAATCTCCAAGGCAGGGAATGGCAATTTGAGCACAGGGATGGACAGCAGATACAATCCATTAGGCAGGGACCGTGATGAACATCTGTAACCAGTTAGAAATAACTAAAAAGAGGCTTCATGATGTGATCAATACCGGTATAGGACTAGAATGATAGAATAGAGCAAAGACACTTGAAAGGTGGGGAGAAAGAGGCAGGAAGGACCTGCTCTGTTCAGAACTGCCTACTCCACTCTCCCCTTTGCAGTGGAGAGAACTGGAGGAAATGGGTGGAGGGTGTACCCAAGGAGGAACTTCTCCATCCTCTCCCATCCTGGGTGCCCATCTTTTTGTGACATCCTGGAAAGGCAGCAAGTTATTCCAGGGGCTCAGGAGAGAGGCAGCAGTGAGAGAGCGTGCAGGAACTGAGTGTCCCTTAGACATCTCTCTGGAGAACAAACGTTACCTTCCTTTCAACGTTCCAACTGGGAAGCATATGTATTAAACATGTATTGTGATTCTTCAATGATCCACACAGTGGAATAAGGGCTGGGAACTCAACAGTGAACAAGACAGGTTCAGTCGTCGACTTCCATCGTCGACTGCTCCTCCTCAGCCCCCACCTGCTCTCAGTCTCTGTCCTCATGTCCAGGAAGAAAGGATGAGGAGCGTGAGATTCCCGCTAAATTAGGCACCAGAGTAAAGGAAAAGGAACGGAGACAGGAATCCCATAACACATGACCGGAATGTAATAGGTAGACATAAATATAAATTACAAAAAAAAAAATTGACAATGCTCCACATCATATGTCATCAGGGAAATGCAAATCAGAACAATGAGAAACCACTACACACCTATTAGGATGGCCAAAATCCAGAACACTGACAACACCAAATGCTGCCGTGGGTGTGGAGCAAGGAAAACTTTCACTCACTGCTGGTGGGAACGCAAAGTGGTACAGCCCCTTTGGAAGACGGTCTGGCAGCTTCTCACAAACTAAACACATTCTTACCATAGAATCCAGCAATTATGCACCTTGGTATTTATTTACCCAATGGAGTTGAAAACGTTATGTCCACACAAAACCCTGCACACAGGTGTTTATAGCAGCTTCGCTCATAACTGCCAAAACTTGGAGGCAACCAAGACGTCCTTCAGCAGGTGAATGGATAAATCACCTGTGGTCCACCCAGACAATGCAGTGCTAAAAAGAAATGCGCTGCCAAGCCATGAAAAGACATGGAAGGACTTGAAGTGTGTATTTTTCAGTCAATGAACACAATCTGAAAAGGCTACATACTGTACAACCTGCTGGAAAAGGCAAAACTATGAAAACAATAAAAAAGTGGTTGCCAAGGGGGAGGAAGGGAGGGATAAGAAGGCAGCATGCAGAGGATTGGGGGGAGGGCAGTGAAACTGCTTTGTGTAATATTGTAATGTTTGATGTATGTCATTAGAAATTTGTCCAACTGCCTAAAACATACCACAGCACAAGTGAAAGCTAATGTTTACTGTGGACTTTGATAATGATCTACCAATGCAGGTTCAGCAGCTGTAACAAATGTACCATTTCTGGTGGGGAGATGTTAATGATAAGGGAGGCAGTGCGTTTGTGGGGAACATGGGACATCTCTGCACCTTCTCGATTCTGCCGTGAATCTGGAATTGCTTTTAAAAAGTCTATTTTTCATGCATAAAATGGCAATAAATAAGTTAGAATGGATAAACAGGCAAATGAATTAATCAAAAATAATTTTTTTGAAAAATAAAATTTTAAAGTATAAAGATAAATTTCTTTTTATAGAGTAAGACTCTACCACCATTCTTCTAGTGAAGGAAAACCATATGCTCTCCTGCTTCAATTGCTTGAACTGGGATTTCCTTGTTCTAGTCTTTTCAAAGCCCAACTGGCAATGTTTGTGAAGCACATAGCAGTCATCCAACTGACTGAACATGTACTTTATGTCAGGCCCGGGGATCTTCCCCAGGCCCTACAGAGCAGAGAACAAGTTCTGGGAAGGACATAGTATCTTAAACTCACAAAACAAGCAATAATTTGCTGAGTTAAAATAATAAGCTTTACGGAGCTATGATTCTATGCCAAACATTGCACCACACGCTTGCCTTAGTAAGAGCTGGCCTTAATTGACCATCTGTTAGGTGCCTTGCTCTGTTCTAAGCACTTTACACATATTAACTCATTTAATCTTCAACAACTGATGTATGTGCTTTAATTGTCCCATTTTATGGATGATAAAATGAAGGCACCAAGAGTGTAAGTAAATTTTGTCAAAGTCCCTCAGCCAGGAGGTGGCAGAAAGAAAGGTTCAAACCCAGGCAGCCTGGCCCCAGAGCCCAGAATGAAGGTAGGTATCATAACTGTATCAAGGTTAAAGAGAAGGAACATAAGGCTCAAGGTAACTAAATAACTTGCCCAAGGTCACATGCTTTTAAGCAGTTGAGATCTGAACCCACGTTTTAAAAAGTTACACGAGAATAAAGTTGGAGGACTCTCACTTCCTGGTTTTGAACATACTACAAAGCCACAGCAGTCAAAATAATGTGGTTCTGGAATGAACTGAATCTAACAAGGCCACTTAGTACAGCTGTGCAGGTTGAACAGGGCATAAATCCAGAGAGCGTCATTCACACTGGGATCTGTGTGGTGCAGCCTCCTGGACTTGTGCAGTGCACAACCCATTCAACCTTACATGGCAATCCTGAATGCATGGGAAACTGGTTTTGTTAAACTAGAAACACAGGTAAGGGGTTATTAAACTAATATAGGAAACACATGGCTAGGTAAATGCCCTTTTTAATAAGATTCTTGATCTTATTAAATAGATAAGACATACAGGATAAGAGTTGAAGGAGCTACTATAACAAATTTTGTTCTAGTTCTTTTAATGAAGCCTGAGGTTTCACAGGTTTTCACCAACCGGAGCAGGACAGATATGTAACTTCAAAGCAGTTTTGCTCCTTTGCTGTGCTATGCTCTTAGGTCTTTTTTTTTTAAAGGTGTTTTCAACTCCATTGGAATTCTTTATCTTTCCTCATCTTCCAGCACCAGCACCAGTGACATCTGTTTCACAAAGGATCATTTTTATCAACAAAGCAATTTCACTACAAGGATACAGCGTAGATTGCAAGAGGCTGCCACAGAAAGGTCTGTGGTCAACATCGAATGTGAAGACCTGGGTTCTTCTCTGGGGTGAAATGAGAGGAGGAGGAGGAAGGGTACACATGGCTGTCGTGCAATCCATCACTTGCACGTTCTGTCTCAATCTCTAACCCCACCCTTGCTCTCAGCTCCTCCTGTCGCTGTCTTATTTTCATTCACACTAACATCTTTCCTCCACTGTACCAGCCGTTCCACTTGGAGATCTGTCCAGCACCCTCCCCTCCAAATGCAAAACCATCATCATCATCCACAACCCTCCCTCCGGAATCAGAGTGATTTTACTAAATCACTGTTCCAACTATACCTATGTCACAACTCTGCTTAAAATTATTCAAGATGCTTCAACTCCTGCAGCAAGGGTTATAGATTCAAACGTCTTTCAGAGGCAAACAGGTAATATAAAGGAAAGAAACAGGCGTGTGCGTGTGTGTGTGTGTGTGTGTGTGTAATGCTACCTAGAGCTGTATCCTTCCCACACTGACATACCTTGTTTGCTATTAAAGATGAAGGAATATTCCTCACTCTCACAAAGAAATATGTTTTCTCCCTCGCTTTTCTTGAAAGAGACAGACCTTCTCAGTCTAGCTTTTGTTTTTCTTCTTATAATGGAGACATCAGGAAAGGAAATATTTTTCCTCTTTCTTCTCAAACAACAGTGCAAGTGTGAAGGTAAAAGAAAACTGATACTCAGCTTCACTATCAGGGAGGCAGTTGGGGAGGGCAGGACGGGGGCAAACCAGGGGACACGTGCCCCTGCTGAAGACGGCTGCCTTGACAGGACGGCCAGCCCCAGGTGGGCCCAGAGTTCCTGAATGTTCCGATTTTTCCAAGAGAAGTTGAAAATGGGCATTTCTGTGTCTGAGATCTCCTCATTAAAAACTGGGAAATGGGTTTATTTTTTACAAACCTCCATCCAGGATAAACAAAGCACAGCCGCAAGCCAACTGTAACCTGTGACTTCGGTTTTATGATCTTTGATCTAAAATACAAAAGTGTCCTCACCTCCCTGAACTGCCTGGCTCACTCCATTCACTCTTAGGCCCCCTCCAGGTGTGCCTCGGTCTACTCACTCTGCGTCTTTGCACATGCTGTTTCCTCCTACTCCTTTTCTACTCGGAAAAACTCCTTCTCCTCCAAAGCACAAATGTCATCTCCTCAGGGAAGCCTTCCCTGATTCTTCCAGGAGAGTTCATCACTGTCCCTCTAGGGCTCCATGAACATCACATGATGAACCCACTTTTTCCATTATCTATATTAATTTCCATCTCTCTTGACAGTATGTGAACTTCTGAAAGGTAAGAATTCTACTTTAATCATTTCTGTGGCTCCAATGCTCACAATGGAGCTCACTGCAAAGTAAGCTTACATGAATATTGGCTGGATGGATGGATGGGTGGATGGGTGGGTGGATGGGTAGATGGGTAGATGGATGGATGGATGGATGGATAGTTTCTGAATGGATAAATGGATATATGAATGGATGGATGGATCATGCTGGCTGGCTGGATGGATGGGTGGGTGGATGGATGGATGGAAGGATGGGGTAATTGGAGGTTCCTCACCAGGACCTTAGGAACAGCTGACAAGGATTAATCCAGACCCTCTGGCTTCATTTACAAGTTCCTCAAACACACCAAGTTCCTTCTTTTACAAGGAATTTGAACTTGTTCTTTGCCCAGCTCTTTCTAAGACTAGCTCCTTCTCATGACTCAGGTTTTCAGATGAAACCTCATTTGATACGATGGTTCCTTTCTCAACCATCCCAATCATAAGAACCACAACCAACTCTATAATTACTACATTGTTGTGCTTGCTAGTAATTCTCACTGTCTAAAATTGCTTCGTATATATTTTTGTTTACCTGTGTATTTTATGCCTCCCATCTACCTCCATTAGAAAGCTTCATGAAGGCATGGCTATAGATTTATGCCTACCATTGTGTCGGGAACAGTGTAGCTGCTGAAAAAATATGGAAAAAAATGAATAAACGGATTCTAAGAGAGGAAATAATCAATTAAAAGAACAAGTAGAACCCACTTCTTTGGTGCTTTTATTGGCCTTTGTGGCAAAACAAAACAAAACAAAACACAAAGCAACACTGGGAATAAGAAATCTCTTGTCCTTGCTAAGATTTCCTCTAGGAAGCCACAAGCTATAGCTGTTAAGAACCAGGGGTTTATCCCCAGACAGGGCTGCGTCGGAGACCAGGACTTGTCACTTGTCTTCACTAAGTGCTCTGGGGGAAAAAAACCGCTTAACCCTCTAAGCTTCAGTTTCCTCATCTGTCAAACAGAAATAATAATCACAACACAAAGTCACGAAGCGCTTGTGAGGATTAAATTAGATCATGGCGCACAAAAAGCGCAGAACACGAAGTCAGCCACAAACGACACACTTCAACCGCAAGGGGGCACCACGGGGCAGCTGTGCGGCCAGGCGGCCCTCTGACCACTAATATCGCGAGACCTGGCCCGTGACTCCTTCCCAACGCACTTGCCTTGCTGGCATCTGGCAAGCCCCCAGCTCTGCGAAAGCCTGTCGGGCTGGACAAATGTCACGAGCGATGCATCACACACCGTGCTATTCACTCAGCTTTGGAGAAAGGCTCGCGGTCCCCCCCTCCACCAACTGCAGCAGAGGGGGAAGGGTGTCCACACCCAGTGCCAGTCTGATCAGGAGCACCTCATGCCAGGACAGCGCTCGTCTCCAGGCTGACTTCCTCCCGGCGAGGGCCACTTTTCCCCGGGGAAGTTTCCACGGAGCCCGGTTTCTTTGGAGGTCAGACCCCCATGGAAGTGCATCTTCTTTGTGGGCCCAGCATATGTCAACACGGCACTTCGCTAAGAAAACTCATAAAGAGGATTGCCGGCTGCAGTACGACACTCGCTCTATAATGCCGTCAGTCTAATTGTTTCCAGAAGCAAACAATTAAACGGTTTATGAGAAAAACTCTATCTGTAATTGTGAGGCCCCCACACAGCTGCTTCCGAAGGAAGGCAGTTGGAGAGGAGCCGGTGCAGATACTAAAGTTCAGTGTGTATTTAGCAATATGGCACCTACATGCATCATAGCAGACCTACTGGGGAAATAAACAGCATTCAAGTGTATTTTTGGAAGACAAATACTCGATACTTCATTTAATGTATGGTGTGCAGTTAGTGGTTAATCTAAGACAATGAAGAGAGAGCCGTGTTTCACGTGGCTATTGAGGAAATGCAGAATTGATTGTGAGAATGATAGAAGATTTTTAAAGAGCCCAATTCCCAAGCCAGTAATGCCCTTTGTTGCTTTTTCCCCCCTCCTTTTAAATGTGCCTATAATCCATTCAGACACATCCTTTTATCGCGTTGATTTCCTCTCCTCATTATAACCAACGTGATTAATTACTCAACTTTTCTCTCAGTCTTGCATGGCTCTGAGATCTCATTTTTCATATGCAGAACGGCCTGTCTTGTCCAAGTACACATATCTGCACACCCCCAAAGCATCTCTATTTTATGTCTCCAGGTTATTAATAATAGTTTTCAATTGGCCCATTCGGCTGTCCATTTGCAAATGTGAAATATATCGAGAGAGCACTGCGCAATGCTGGAAAGGAGCCCAATGCCTTGATTTGATAATTAGTTAGTATAATTAGTGACCATGACCCTCAGAGTCTTTCAAGAAAGTCTTCTTCTTGTGACATATTTATTCATGGAGTAAAAGGAACTGGGAAAGCCCTGCCTGCTCCAGTCACCACCTGTATTTTCAAAGCTGGTCTGAATCATCCCCTGGTTCGGAAGCTTCTAAACAGTCCCAGATTTCATCTAAGGATAAAGAAAGAAAATGGAAGCAGTAGAGCAGATTTAAAACTTACAAGTCACAGAAAGACAGCAGGAAAGCCATTTTTTTTTTAACAACTGAATGCCTAACAACTTAGGGACTTCCTTTCATCCATCGTAGCCTGAGATCACTACCAACAGCAGCAGATGCATCTTTTCTCACGCTTACCTTCCAGCAAGCCGGTCTAATCCTCGTTTCCCACAAACGCTAGCACTGTGCGTAAGCCAAGCAGCAGCAGAGAACATGAAAGGCAGTTAGATTTAAATCTAGTCCTGCTTACCCTCCATCACTCCATTTTCTTTTCCCCCATGAAGATGCTCTTCAGTCTAGTAACAAATACAATTCCTGTTTAGCACAGAGCGAGGCAGGGATGAAATTCAGGTCTGTGCGCACTCTTCAGCTAACTGATGACTTTTCAAACTCCCGAAAGGGGACTCTAAACACAGATCACTAACAAAAACGCTGAGTGCTTTGTAATTACGTCTGTGTCAATCCTACCTAATCAGTTCGCTCCAGCACTCACAGAGCCTCATTCCTTGCTTTGTGCAACGTTCTCTGACATTCTGGGAGTCAAATTATAAGGACTTTCCACTCGATCTCTGCCACCGACTGCACCTTCCCAGTGATGGTCACGAGGAAAGAGCATTTCCGTAATTGGAGAGGATGGAAGAGAAAGGAACGAGGCCTGGCACAGACACACGTCAGCACGCGGGCATCCATCCGCATCTGCACACACTCTCAGGGGAAATCTCTCTTCCAAAGTGGACAAAGGAAGGATGGCAATGAGCCATTTCAAAGCCAGGCTTTGGGCAGGACCCACACAACACCCTCTCGTAAGGTCACGGGTCTCCACACGTGCAGACACAGGGGACGGCGGAGGGTGCAGTTTTGAGCGTCCTTCATCAATTCTTCATGTGTCCGTGAGTACATCAAGTGGCAGTCCCTGGGCTCCTCGTCAGCAGCGCTCCCACCACGCAACAGGGACTCCCCGCAAATTAGCATTCCTTTCCTCCTGCTGGCCCTGTCCTCAAGTTTTCAAACATAACAACAATCTAAATGAAGCAATGAAAGAGTCTCATTTGAATGCTGTGGAGGGAACCGTTTTATTGCCAAGGCAGCAAAGATAACTAATTGAATCCACTGGAAAGAAAGAATTAGAAGGGAAAAGGAGGAAAGGAGAGTGAAGTGAATGGGATGGAAGGACGGAGATGAAGAGGCTGTGACTGCATGTGCCGGCACTACACGCACGCACGCACGCACACACACGCATGCACGTGCGTGCACGGCAGGTGAGTGGTTGAATATTCATAGGGGAGAAACTGCATACGTGTGAGTGCAAAGAGCCTGCAAGATGGCAACATCACCCAGGGCTGGGCTCACGAGTACTGAGAAGTTCCTCAAGCAGTGCTCTGAGCTCTGAGCTTTCCAAAAGCCGCACGCATCACACGAGCTGGAGCAAGTAAGAGCGCTCCACATCCAGATGCAAAGGTCACATCATGTCACAACAGCATGCATGGTGGCTAAAGCACACTGCTACAAAGTCTCTGGCACTTCTCCCGTGGAAAATGGAAATCTCTGTCCCTTTCCCTGGGACTCATCACCTTTGACCCACTAGAGCATGGAGTGACGCCATGTGACTTCCAAGGCTTGCTCATTCAAGACCATGAGGTTTTCTACCTTTACCACCGGAATGCTCCCTCTGGGAGCCCTGAGCTGCAGTGTGAGAAGTCTGACCACCCTGAGGTCACCATGCTGTGAGGAAGCCCAAGCCACAGGGAGGGGCCACATGGAGGCATTCTACCCAACCAGCCCTGATGAACCCAGCCTTGGTGACATCCCAGCCCAGGCAGGCCCAAGACCGATGAAGGCAGGCGCCTCCAGAGCATTCGGCACCAAGCCATCTGGGTTCTCCCAGCTGAGGCCGCAGGTGCAATGGAGCAGAGACAAACCAACCTTGCGGGGCCCTCTACTATTTCTTCCCCACAGAATCCAGGAAACTAATAAAATATCTCGTCGCGTGGGACAAAATTTGGTGAGTTCGTTACACCACAACAACCCAGGATAGTACGTGCTTATCCTCTCTGCTTCTTCAGACAATAATCAGTTTCTATATTATTAACCTTAATTTCAACATATGGAAAGTGGAACTAAGACTAGTAATATCCACCCCACTGAGTTTTCTGAAGAGCCACCAAAACACGATACTATTACTAATAATAGTAATGATAATAATTAATAATAATAACAAACTGTCCACATTTATTGAGAACGTCTTGTGTTTCTGGACCCATCTCGCATAACTTGATTCTCTTAACGTCACGAGATGCAAAGCTGTTATTATTCCTTTTAAAAATGGGAAACAGAGGCACGGAGAGAACAGGAGCTTGCTGAAACTCACACTTCATTAAGTAAGAGGCAGAATATGAATTCGAAACCAGAGCGGTCTTGCTGCAGCTTCTTAACCATTCTAAAAACCTGCTTACAGACAGACAAGCCTACAAGACAGCGCCTGACATACTTAAGCCTAAGCAATGTTCTGTTGTTGTGATTACTCTTGTTGTTGCTGTCATTCTCGTTTAAGAATCTGATAATTACTGGACACAGGCTTGGGAAACACCAAGATGGGTTTTCCCTGCTTCTCCTGGGTTGGCATCTACAGGTGAACTCTGCAGTGTTCTCCACTCTCTGTAATCCCCCCCCCCCAGAAAAGGGAAAGGCTATTCACACTGTACATTTCATATGCCAAAAAGATTTCAATTTCATGCTGTACTGAACCTTAGAAACCCCCCCCTTTAATCCTGTTTTTATTCTACCGCCGTATAAGAACTTTAATATTTCCTAATGGACTGTACGTTTATTCATTCGTACCAATCTAATGGCAATTTATGAAAAGTCAGGCAATAGCCAGTAAGATAAGCTTAAAGCTTTGGTTCCAAAAGTTCAATCAGTTAACCTAGGACAGCAATCACTTCCCCAGAATGAATAATGATGTGGAATAATATTTGGATGGAGATAAACCCTTTTTTGCATAGAAAATTGCATTATCATGTGCAGTATCTCAGCTGGATATGTAAGTTTACCAATAAGGATATTGCTTCATGCATTTTTATCATGGAGTTTTTTGATTCTGAGATTTCCAGAGGATCCTGCACTGGAAGAGGAATCCTTAATGTCTGCATAATGTGTGATGTTCTCTGAGTTGTAGATGTAAGGGTGGGAAGGCGGGAACAGGGCTCTGTAGCTTCTGAAAAGCTGCCACCACGTTTTCCCAGGGGTTCTTCATTCCACTTAGCAAGGGGGGAAAGCTAGCAATGCACAGTGAGACTGAGTTCTTTAAAGAAATGGCATTAAAATAACCATCATGTCAATTTCAGCTAATGGGGCACAGTATGGGCTCATTTTAAGGCGAGGAGGAGTGGCATGCAAACATTAAGAAAGAAATGCTTATGCCATATGTGAGCATGCCCATCCAAGCACAGCCAGGAGTTCTCTGGGGAGAGCTCAATGCATCTCTCCCACAGACTTGGAGCTGGGCCTCCCACTGACCAGATCCCAGACAACCATTAAGGAAGAAGGATAATTATAAATGAAATTACTGAGAAAGTAGCTGAAGTTTTTTTTTTTTTCCACCCGAGCTTCAAAGACTCCTACTGGCATGAGAGAGAGAAAGCTAATTCCTGAATGCCACAAACTTCCCTTTCACAGGTGCAATTGCTGGAACATTAAGATGCACACACCTGCTTACCAGCTGACACGTTTATCTGAGAGCACCCTTCCAAACTCAGGAGGGAGAGAACTAGGGAAAGCCCTCTTTCTTCCCACCACTGCTGGTACTACTGAGCTGGCTCAGGTAAGATTCCAACTATGAATTACCTACAATGCTGGTTCTCTGTTAAGAAAATCCACACTTCGGCACCTGAAGGAAGTTGGAGACTTCCACAAGAGTCTTTTGGTGCCCACTGGGAGACAAGCGTAGGGGCTAAAAGCAAAGATACTGGTATCAGGAAGACCCACGCTTGAGTCCTGAATCTGCCCCACATCTCTTCTCTCTGTGCCTCAGTTCCCTACTCTGTTAAAGAGAATCAAAAGTGACATCTACCTGAGAAGAGTTGTGAGGATTCGATGGGGAAATGCACTACCCCTGGGCCAGTGTTCCTTTTTGATTCTGAAGTATGAATGCTCTGCCACTATACAGGTCGAGCCTCCCATCCTGCCAAGTGTCCTGCATGGAGACAAACCAAATATCTTGTTGGCCTGTCGAAGGCAGCAAAAGCTCAGCGCTGCAATGGGTGCTGTCCTCAAGCCTGGTGCTGAAAAGGAGCCACGGCTCTACCTTCTGAGCTAGCACTGACGACTATCTCTGACTCGTGTCCACAGCCTCTAACTGGCCAGAAACCAATGGAAAGAGGGATATTAAAAAATAATGTTGAAGGCTTTTTCCCACATCAAATATAAGTTTCTCTCACTTCTTTGTGATTCATTGGGATGGTTAACATCAACTTCTGTTTGGCTCACAGCTTGTTCCCCTCCTTGCTCACTGCACACCTTATACACTGATCACTTGCAACTCTTCCTCCCTCTCAAAATACCTCCAGTCCACTCATCTGTCTCCATGCTTTCTGTGCACACTGGTTGCTGTATTCAGGATGCTCGAATCCCATTCTCTGCCTAGCAAATTTCCTTCAAGGTCCAGATGACAACCTCTACAGGTCACTCTCTGAATCTCCACAGCCATATCCTTTGCTGACCTGTAGCACTTTTACATCAAATTACAGCACTTATAACACCATTTTGTGTTCAATCAATCACTTGAAAATATTTTTCAAGTACTGTCACCAAACCAGATATTGCCAGAGGCACTGAAAGCCACTGCCCTTAAGAAGCTCACAGTCTAATGGAGCAGATGAACAGTAAGCTTAGAATCAACAGGCAAGTCCACGGAGCAGTGCAGCACATACAACAAGCACCCGATGTATGACAAGAGGAGTGAAGAAGGCTTTCCAGTGGGAGCGAAATCTATGTGAAGATCCAGAGGATGACTTAACGAGATAAAAATAAAGGGTAAAAAGGCTGTATGCAGTGGACACTTTTGTTTCAGTATCTGTCAAATATAACATCTGACAAATCGTCCCATGATACTATAGAGACCAGACTAGGAAATTAGAGCCAAATGAAACAATAGTTAAGTTAGAGCTTATTTTTACTGAAATCATGTAGATTAGTGAATCTCAAATTTTGATGATAATGCAAATGACTATGGCTCATATATTCGTGTTATATAAAATTCTAGACAAGGCAAAAATAAACCACACAAAGTACATTTCTTGGGAGGGGACGGCAAAGGGGAACAAAAGAACTCCTGGGGTGATAGAAATGTTCTATACCTTGATGGTAAACATGACTGTATATATTCATCAAAACTCATCAATTTAACACTTAAATTTTGTGAATTTTATTGAATTGAAACTATACTTCAATAAAATTGATTTTTAAGAGAGTAATAAAATATTTAATGTGTATGAAAATATAGGACATGGCCCAGGATTCTGCATCTTTAATAAGCATCTCCAGCAAATTGGCTACGGTCTAAGAACAACCATTTCAGAAATGCTGATGAAGCAATTACCTACCAGAGTCATATTCAGGAAACTCTCAAGTTGTCCAACACATGACCTAATGCTTGATCTTATTCAAAATGTTACCATGAACATATCTGTGGCTAACACTGTCAGCTGCCCAGCTCATCATTTATTCCTTCTTCCATCCTTAGTACCAACCCTTATTTTCTATCTGGGTACATAGTCTCTAGCCAAAAGACTATATTTTCCAGCCTCTCTTGTTAACTAGATATGATCATGTGATTACGTCCTAGACAATGAAAAGCGTTTTTCAAGATTTCCAGGAAAACACCTACAAAAGGAAGAAACATGCCCTTCTTTTTCTCTTCTCTATTCCTCCCACTTAGAATATGAGTGCAATGGCTGGAGTCCCAGCAGCTATCCTGAACCCTGAGGCAGCATATTAAAGATGGAGAAACATCTGTTAAAAGGATCCTGAGTCCCTGATGGCCATAGAGAATTTATAGACTACATTAGAATAAGCTCAACTCTGGAATTTTTTTTTATGTAGAAGAGAAAAATAAACTTCCGTCTTACTTTAAGTCACTATTATTTGAGATGTTTTTACTATATGCAGCTGAACCTAATCCTAACTCATACATGTAGTTTATTAATTTTGTTTATTAATTGTGTATTTCACACAAAGCTGGTTTCATTATCCAGCATGCTGGGTGACAGAATCAAACTTTAGGAAAATGTCTAGACCCCCTAAAAATGCAACTATAAAAGATATCCAGTCAAAATTGGGACCAATGGAAAAGTCTATTGGGAGTCTTAGTTGATCACAGGACTCAGTTTTAGTTGATGTTGTGATGTAGATAATTAAAAAAAAAAAACTAATTCAGTGTCAGGTTATATTAAAGGAGGTAGAGCATAAAGAACAGAGAAGATGAGCTTTCTAATAGGCTTTTCAGACAACAGATGGAATACTGCACTCATTTCTGAACATGTCTTTTGAAGAAGAATGTTGACAAAATTGAGGTGCTCCAGAATGGAACAGAGTGGTCAAAGGCCTAAAAAATGTCAACTGAAGCGAGGAATACTGGGATGAGATAATACAGATGATGGGAAATATCTGCAAAGCCATCACATTCTAGAACAAGACACTTTTTGCATAACAATGGAAGAAGAAAGTGGGACAGGATGTGAGACTCCAAGGAAATCAGTATAAGAAGACCCATCAAGCAAAAAAAGAACGAGCTGCCTTACAGAATATTGACTTCTCTGATATGCTGATTGATTAATTGATTTACACCTCACGTTGTGCCCAAAATAAATGTCTTAACATTTTTAAAGTGATTATGTGATAACACTATTCTGAGTGCTTTATATGTATAATTCATTTGATTCACACAACACTCTTAAGTAGTTACTATTATTATCCCTATTTTTATGGATGAGCAAACTGAGAAAGAAAGGTTAAATAACTTGCTCAAGGTCACACAAATGAGAGGATGGATGCTAAGCCGAGATTCAAAGGCAAGTGCTCTGGTCCTAGAAGCCCATGTGTCCATCATCAGACAGCTACACTGCCTCTTTCCTCCCGGAAACATGCAAGGCTACTTATGATTGTCCCGTTACTGGAGCAGATCATAATAAATAGCTAACTGTCTGGAATGTTGAGGTGGCAACTGGGTATTGTGGACCTCTAATGCCTTCAGTGACTTGGGGCTTCGGGAAGCCCAGTGCGATTCCGGTTTGGTGGAACAGTTCATATGCTGGGTTTATAAAATGTAGAATTTGATGTGAATATAACACAACCAGAAGGTAGTTCAAGGGAAGCGTTAGACATCAGCATACATTTGTCAGAAAGGTCAAGGTAGAGCTACAGAATTTGAAATCACCCTTTGGATACATGATAAGTGAAGCCAGGAAGCATTCACATTTGAGAAGGTAGAAAGTAGAGAACGAGAAAGGCAGAGATGCCAAGGCTCTAACCATGAACCAGGCAATGCACACAGAGAGTGGAAAGAGAACTTAATGGCAGCTAAGCATGGAAATAGTCTAATGCTCCAGAAGACAGTACCAGAGTCTTTCAAAAAGCTGGATGACTGAGAAGTATGAGATCTCTATTGCTTTTGTTTACCCAGAATCCATTTCCACTTATTCTTCCAACAGTACCCCCTTTTACTCTGGGAACCCCTCGTCTCTGTCATGTTTTCCTGGAGTGGTTGACCCCATTCCCCTGGGAATCCAAGGCTACCCATGTTTCCAAGCTGGGCAATAAACACAGTCTATTCCTTGAGCACCACGGTTGGTTTGGTACGAATATAAGACCCAAGGGGGTCCCATGAGAATCAACACTGGAACTTCTGGTGGAATTATCAGGGAAGATAAACTTTCTTTTTACCATCCAGGGCACTAAGGCTGTAAGACGAACGCACGGAGCTACCGGGACCACCTTTGCCACTTTAACAGGAGAGCTTTCATGAACTTACACAAAAAAAAGTAAAGTCAAGGGATTGCTGGGGCGGGGGGATTGGACTCCCACATCCTGCTATTTGGGTATTTCCATATACTCCCTGGATTTTTCAGTTATGTGAGCCAATAACTTCTTTTCAGTTGGTTTCTGCCACTTGCCACTGAAAGTGATGGCCAATATATCACTACTCTGCTTCAGAGAGATCCCTTTATATATCCACGCCTGTCTACTACATCACAAACTCCCTGAGAGCAAGAAATGTGCTTCGCCACATGGTAGCACCCAGCACATTCTTAGTAGAACTAACCTCAGTGAATTAATTTGAATCCAATGAAGAAAATAATACAGGCAAGGTGGTGTTACGAGCTGCAGAACAACCTCTGCTTTTAACTGTTTTTAACTGAATCTGGAGTTCAGTCAAGTTCACTACGGAGAGGTACCCTCAAAGTACTTTGCTCAGCTACATATAATCCTACCAACCCGGACTCACTGCCTTCCCTCCCCCCTACACTGCCTGTCTCGAATGCATCCTTGAAGGCAATCAAATCTTGGCAAGGTAAATGCTTTCCTTTATACAAAAACAAAACAAAACAAAAAAGACTGAAGTACATCATTTAAAGTAATAAAAAAAAATTTATGATCCGTCTCTGATGTTCAAATGCAAAACGGGACGGAAAAAAAAAATGTCTGCATATAATGAATTTTGCAGCATTTGCTAAAGTCCTGCATGGGAAGGAAAGAAGACAAATGATTCAAAAATAGAAATCTCTTCAAGTCAAATACCTTTCTCAAAAGTAAACTACACACACACACAGAAACAAACTGTATAGCATAATCAAAACCGTAACAGTGACAGATTTCTAGACAGAAGCTGAAAATCTATGGCAGACTCAGTAATGAGAAATTCTCTCCATAACTTTCAGCTAAATTTACTCATATACTCTTTCCTTCCGTGGATCTTAGCAAACAGAGATGAAAAAGTTAATAATGGGAGAGGAGGAAACCCCATGCACTACCGCAATTAAGAACATGGGTTTGGGAGGGTAGGAACATGAGGGACCCTGGCTTTGGCACTATGTGACCTTAAACAAGTTGTCCTATGTCTCTAAGCCTCAGTCTCCTCACCTATATAAGGTGTAATAGTCATAGGTTGTTGAGATTGAGTGAGAAAACAGCATGGAAAGTGCCTACCATAAAGGAGGGGTCATTCTTTCAATTACCTTTTCATTTTGCACGGTTTAAGTCAGCCACCAGGACAGCAACCAGACTCCTCTACATGAAGGGAAGGATACCTGCTTGTTAACTGTGGCTCTGCTCCCATCTTGACCAAATTAACTCACCATCTGCAAAAGGAGTCACTTGGAACCTAAGATCTTTGAGGTTTGTTCCATCTAAGACACTGGACTTGTTCAGAGCAGGCAAATATTTATATTAAGGGAACAAGCAGAAACACGTCTTTGGCTTAGAAGGAGCCCTGGGCACTGGTTAAACAGTCTCTCCTGAGTCTCCTCTCTCCCTTTAGGAAGGAAGCCTTGAAGAGATGCTGATACTTCAATCACTTCAACCACAGGAAGGTGCCAATGCCGGAACAGCATTGTTGCCCTGTAATCAAAAGGTCTGTGAACTCACACTTGGAATCTCAAAGAAAGCTTAAGTGGAGAGGACTTCTTTCAATAACCAACATCATAAGCCACACTCTTCCCCCCACCAAGGTCTTGCCATCCCAAATAGACAGAGACTCCAGGAAGCCTTGCTCCAGAAAGCACTTTTCAGGAAACAATCAGCTTAAGACATCAGCCGCCCAATTCACTTTGACACTGATGTGCAATGACACTGTTCCTTCGAAAACAGGAACAGGAATCACAGACGGTCACTATGACAGCCAGCTAACTATGGGTAAGTCTTCTGAGCTGCTTGTTTTGTTGTTTTGTTTTTTCTTTAAGTACGTCATTCACTGAAGAGGAGACAGAGAAAATGGGCAGGCTGCAAAAAGCTTCCTGTCTAACTGAGGCTTAAGATAATCAGCAGACAATTCTGAGCCTTCATTCTCTTGTTCATTTATTCAATAAATATTAAGCGTGAGGTTCTGCTCTGGACACTGAGGACATGGCAGGAAACAAAAGGGGCAAGATCCTGGTTCTCATGGAGTGTATTTAGTGGAAGGACACAAACAGAAAATAAAAAAGTAACAGCACTGCTGTGAACACTGGGGTGCATCTCAAAATCAGTGTTTTCGTTTTCTTTGGATAAATATCCAGGATTGGAACTGCTGGATCAGATAGTGGTTCTATTTTTAATTTTTGTGAAAAACCTCCATACTGCTTTCAATGAAAGTAACCTGAGTATCTATCAACAGAAGAATGAATGGCTGAAGATGATGTTGGATAAGTGTATGTGTGTGTGTGTGTGTATATATATATATGAATATATACGCATATATTGTATATGCATATATGTGCACATATATAACGGAATATTACACAGCCACAAAAAAGAATGAAAATTTGCCATTTGTGACCACGTGGATGGACATGGAGGGTATTATGCTTAGTGAAATAAGTCATACGGAGAAAGACAAATACTATATGTTTTCATTATATGTGGAATCTAAAAAAGAAATAAAATGAATCACAATAACAAAACAGAAACAGACTCACAGATAAAGAGAAC
Organism: Camelus dromedarius; assembly: GCF_036321535.1. NCBI lineage: Eukaryota > Metazoa > Chordata > Mammalia > Artiodactyla > Camelidae > Camelus > Camelus dromedarius. The sequence continues at coordinate 19,468,613 of NC_087459.1, read as the reverse complement.
AAACTAGAAGTTACCAGAGGGGAGGGGGTCAAGGTACGGCCACACAGTGAATAGGATTAAGAGGTACAAACTACTAGGTATAAAATAAGTAAGTTACAAAGATGTACCGCACAGGAAACACAGCCGACATTATATGGAGTAGAATCCATAAAAATGTCGAACCCCTATGTTGTACACCTGAAGCTAACATAATATTGTGAGTCAACTATATTACAAGGAAAATAATCATTATCAGATAAACAAACAAGACAACCTCAGACAGTGACAAGGGCAGAAATTAAGGAGTCTGATAGAAAGTGGCCTGGGCTGGAGGGAACAGGACTGCAGCCCACGCAGGCAGGGTGTGCTCTGAGGACACCATTCACACCTGGAAGGAGTGACGAGGGAGAGAGACAGCCAGGCAAAGCCAAGGGCAGAAGCCACTGATGTCAGGTTTTCTTGAGAGGGATGCTACTGGCATTTGGTGCGGGATTGCTTTCCTTACGTAGGTCTGCCCTAAGCATCACAGGACACTCAGCATCGCTCGACCTCAGCAACCTAATATCTGTAGGGTCCCCTCTGTAGTCACTAAGGTAGGAGAAAATGTTCCCCTTCATTTCCAGAAAGAAAGGGCCAGGACTCCCCTTGCTGAAAACCGTGGGTACAAGAGAACAAAGAGCAAGGCCCATAGTTAGGAACAGCCCTGGGCTGCGCAATGAACAGAGAGAAGGCGGTGTGTGCGGCATGTAATGAGTGATGGGGAAAGAGGCAAGGGTGGAGTTTACAGTCATCTCCGCTGAGCTGCGGCACACTGAGTTTACATGCTGTCAGCTGGGAAGATTTTCACGCAATAGACAGAGGATGAACGGCACACAGAAGCCACAGTTACCCACACATTTGCTGTACAATCTCAGGATAGGAGAGACAAGTCTATGGGCAATTACAGTGCCCTTTGCTGCAATTAGCAAAGCTGGGAGGAGCTGAGGGAAGTGAGCAAAATACTGTACTTCATCACTCCTAAAATACATGTTTTTATTCACAGTTTCACCTATCTGAAATCAAACTGTGTCTCACAGTTGTCACGACATACTGTCAGTGCCTGAGCCTCGGCATCGTAACAAGCAGCAGCCTGGGAGAAAATCCTGGGGGCAGCAGTGGAGCCCTCTTTAAGAAATGCTGCCAGAGTGACGGCCTGGAAGGGGTTAAGAACAATACCAGGGCATAGATCTGGAGGGCACTGCAACTCAATAAGATATATGCACCCCAATGTTCACAGCAGCACTATTTACAATAGCCAAGACATGGAAAAAGCCTAAATGTCCATCCACAGATGACTGGATAAAGACGCTGTCGTATTATACAATGGAATACTACTCAGCCATAAAAAAGTATGAAATAATGCCATTTGCAGAAACATGGATGGACTTGGAAATCGTCATTCTAAGTGAAGTAAGCCAGAAAGAGAAAGAAAAATACCATATGATATCACTCATATGTAGAATCTTAAAAAAAAAAAAAAGACACAAATGAACTTATTTACAAAACAGAAACAGATTCACAGACATAGAAAATAAACTTATGGTTCTTACCAGGGGGAAGAGGGGATGGGAAGGGATAAAGTGGGAGTTTGAGATTTGCAGATACTAACTGCTATACATAAAACAGATAAACAACAAGGTTCTACTGTAGAGCACAGGGAACTCTGTTCAATATGTTGCAGCAACCTAGAATGAAAAAAGAACATGAAAAGGAATATATATATGTATACATGTGACTGAAACACTATGCTGTACACCAAAAATTGATGCAACATTGTAAACTGACTATATTTCAATTAAAAAAAATAGTAATAATAATAAAACCAAAAAAACAAACCGGAAAGAATGTGCAGGGGCAGGGCACTGTGAGATGGGGGTGGCTTAGAAGGGTCCAACTTTGGATAGGAAATGTTAGGGATACATGAACCCATTTATATCATTTTTTTTTCTGATGAATGCACAAGAGTGACAGAAGATAAATGTCCAAGCCTAAGGAAGCTCTTTCCAATAAATACAAACTTTTAAAACTCTAAAGCTAAAAGTAGCATCTCGGTGTAAGGAGCAATGATCTATTCCTAGTATCAAAAGAATGAGAACGCACATTATAGATTCAAGGAAATCTGAGAGCATTTACTGAACATCCAGTGAGTGCCAGGAATTCTGTATGTGCTGTGCAGCACATAATCTCCCGGCAGCGGTCTCAGAATCCACCCGGCGAACTCCACTCCACGGACATTAATGAGTAACTTCACGTAGCACCGTTTCTTTTCTCACTTCAAACGAACCATATCCAATATTTCAAGGGCCAAGGTCACTCTGTAGGGACATTACGGCCAAGAGTCGTTACAGCCTCCAAGACATGTTCTCCCAACACTGTTTTTGATGTCACTCCAATCAGCCTCCTCACTCTGCCTCTGGGATGGTTCATTTTAAGCGTCAACTTGCCCGGACAAAGGGAGGGAGGCCCAGATAGCTGGTCAAACAGGATTGCTGGGTGCGTCTGTGAGGATGTTTCCAGAAGACATCAGCATTTGAATCAGGAGCCTCAGTAAAGAAGACCCACCCTCACCAACGTGAGTGGGGCCATCCACACTTCTGAGGATGAACAGAACAAAAAGATGGAGGAAGGGCAAACATCTCCCTGCCTGAGCTGGGACACCCACCTCCTGTCCTCAGATATTAACACTTCTGGTTCCCGTGATAAATGACACCACCAGCTTTCCTGCTTCTCCACCTTGCGGACAGCAGATCATGGGACTTCTTGGCCTCCAAAACCACATAAGCCAATTCCTATAATAAGTCAAATATTTTTCTATAGATGATACAGACACAGATACACTATTGGTTCTGTTTCTCTGGAGAGCCCTCATACAGCCCTGGAAAATATCCTTTGACGTCTGCTCAGACACATGGCAGGAGGCCCATCTGGAAGCCACTCTGAGGCACGAAGGGGTGACACACGCACCAGGACGGATGGAGAGGGATTTGTAGGAAGCATTGCAAAGCTCAGTGGAAATAAGTGATGAGAGAAATTAAACTGTTACATCTTGGGGAAAGAATTTGACCCAATAGAGCCTCCTTGCCCAGGTTTTATTCTTCCATCTTCTAGCGTTTAGTGCCCCAGTGTTCCCTTGGGGAACATCCTTCCCTCTTCTTGGTCTGTGTTGTTTGGGACAGGATGCCTCCAGCCCAGCTCCAGGGATGGCAGGAGGCCCAGGTCTGTGCCATCAGGTTCATAGTGACTGGTTCACAGATGGGTATGTAGCCCAGTCAGGGCCAGTGAGAATCAGCCGTGGAACTTCCCCTGCATCTATTTAAAAATGCCGCATTCCCTTGCCTCTGCTACGGGGGGACCATCTGAAAGTAAGCCTGCCACTACTGGCGGCCACCACGTACAGGAGGCCTGCCTCAGAACGAAGTCAGTGCAGCACAGAGTAAAGAAGTAGATAGATAAAGACGCTGTGGTGTATTTATACAATGGAATACAACTCAGCCATAAAAAAGAATAAAGTAATGCCATTTGCAGCAACATCGATGGATCTGGAGATCGTCATTCTAAGTGAAGTAAGTCAGAAAGAGAAAGAAAAATACCATATGATATCACTCATATGTGGAATCTAAAAAACAAAGAGGAAAAGAACACACTAATGAACTCATCTACAAAACAGAAACAGACTCACAGACATAGTAAACAAACTTATGGTTACCAGTGAGGAAAAGCAGTGGGAAGGGATAAACTGGGAGTTCAAGATTTGCAAATATCAACTACTATATATAAAATAGATTTAAAAAATAAATTTCTTCTGTATAACACAGGGAAGTCTACTCAATATCTTGTAGTAACCTAGAATGAAAAAGAACATGAAAAGGAATATATGTATGTATATGTATGACTGAAACATTATGCTGTACACCAAAAATTGACACATTGTAACTGACTATAGTTCAATTAAAAAAAAAAAAGGAGAGAGAGACAGAGCCTGGATGGTTTTGAATCCCTGGATCCAGCTTTGCCTGAAACCTCTGCACAATGCTAGATTTTTCAGTTAGTTGGGCAAGTAGATTCCTCTGTGGGGAAGGGTGATGTCTCTTGGAACAGAGAGAGCCCTGACTTACACAAACACTAGACAAGTATGCCCCATTTTCAAAAGTTCACTTCATGTATATGTATAATTGAATCACTATGCTGTACACCAGAAATTAACACAACATTGTAAACTGACTATCCTTCAATTTACAAGAATTTTTTAAAAGACAGTTCACTCCATGCCATTTGGCTTTTACAAAAGACCTACCTCAGGACCTATTATCGCTAACTGAAAGAAATCCGTAAAGGCTTTCCACTGAAATGAAAACAGGTGCAAAGCAAAAATAGCTTTCAGTGTTTTGCAGCGAGCCCAGTCATTACAGAGGCAATGCACACCCCCTGCAGCAAGATGGTACCCCAGGCTCCTTCCCGGGGAGCTACAGTTGGCATCTCAGCCTTCAGTCGCCACAGCCTTGAACTGTGTCTGTGAGCATCGTTGCTTTAGCTCAACTTATTTTGTGCATCCATGAGCAAGATGTGTCCTAAGGCTTCCTCACTTTATGCCATTTCAGCTCACAGAAGGCTTCGCAGGCACACTCTACTTTTGGATAGCGAGGGAATCCTGTGTGCCACCAGATCCGGGAGTGCCAATGGCTTCAACGTTCAGGCAGGTGGACTGTGCTCGCATCTGACCCAAGCTTTGACTGAGACTTCTTCTACAAGAGTGTAAATAGCTGGTGGCCAAGCTCTTCGACACGCAGACACCAGAAGTGTACTCACGGCAAAACCCTAGGAAATCAGTTACATTGCCAAGGGTTTTCTGAATCACCACCTGGTTCGGAATTTACGAAGGACACTCCACTGTAGACAGCATATCTGGTAGGGTCAGTCCTCCGTAGTCCAGATTGAGTGTCCCAGGGGAAATAATGTCACATCCACAAGAAAACTCTACTGGGCCAATGAAGCTACTGGTCCCCTCACCACCCCCATAATAAAGCCTGAAGTCCCCGCCATCAGGTGCCCCCTTTGGTTTCCAACACACTCTCTCTCTCAGAGGCTTCTGTTGGGATACATTTGTGTCACACAGGAGAGGTCGCCTGAATTCACAAGCTCACCTGTCCCGATCACTGAGGTATGCTCATTATACGAGCTGCAGCCTCCCAGGGGAGTCAGGAAGGCCTGGGATGGTGGGCTCGTTTGTGGCTGGACGCTCCACTATGCTGCAGATTCCTCAAGAGGGAGGAACTGTGTCTTCCTGGGCTTCACTGTACTCCCGGCACCTCATACGGTGCCTGAAACAGAATATGTACGGATAAATGGTTTAAGGTAGAGAGCCCCGGGGCTGGGTGTTAGGGGCCTGGTTTCTGGCCCAAGTTCTGCCTCAAGCCTACACCCTCATTCATGCTGTGCCCCCCGGGGGGCCTGGGTCCTCAGTCCAACAAATGAGAAGGTGAGTCTCTGAGATCTGAGATCAAAGCCAGCAGTCCTGCACAACCAGGTTTCTTTGGCCCAACTAGTGATTAGACACTTTTGTTACAGTCTAAAATAAAAAATGAGAAACGTCATAAAAATTCAGATCTCTAGTTTTTCTTTCCAAATGGAAAGCTCTCACAACACTGAGTCCACATCGCACGTGGCAGCCAAGGGCCAGAAAAGAGTAAGGGCCACCTCTTTGGCTGATGCCCAAAATCTCCCCAAGCCTGCCTCCCCCATCCAGTCCCAATGTAGTCCCTGCACCAAGGTCAAAGGTCAGCTCTGTATGACTACATGACCCGGTTTTTTTCTTTTACTTTATAAATGTCTATAAAGATAGACTACGAAAGCCATGTTTAAAAAAAAAATGGTTAGAGGGAGCACATTTCTTTGTAGGAGTGAACTTAATCCCTACACGGTTAATAATACAATCTATCATCCACGCAGCATTTACTATACACGCCAGGTACCATTCTCAGCATAGTACATTTATTTAACCCATTCAATCCTTACAGCTATGAATACGAGGTAGATACTATGACTCTCCACATTTTTACCGGGAAGAAAGTGAGGCAGAGAAAGGCTCAGTAATTTGTCCAAGATCACAGAGTCAATGAGCAGCCCCCAGGCCCGGAACTCGGGCGGCCTGCACGTACCCATCACATACCACACCACGGCCACATGCTTTTGGGCTGAAAGAACCCAGCCTAACTCACGCCCAGACTCCTGCACTCACCTGTTAACCAGTGTAGTCTCCTCTGCTTCCCCGCCACTTTCCAGAAAGGGAAACTGAGACCCATAGATGGAAAGTGATGTTCTTTCCTCCGAATTCATAAGAAAATTGGGGCAGGACAGAAGCCAAAACTCAAGCCAACCAACTTCCAGCATTGCTCTTTTTTCTACACCAGGATGTTTAAACTCAGCTTCTTTAGGAACCAAGAGAACTGAGTCGTTTTAGAGAGTCTCACTCACTCCTCTGTGAAACGTGATGCCACATGACCAACCTTGATGCTCAGGTACCCGGGGAAACAGGCCCAGATACAGAGGGGTGTCCAGTGTTGGCCTGGGCAGAGGGGTCTCCCGGCCAACAGGTGACTCCCAGTGAACTCCTGTCACTCTGCCCCAAGATGCTTGAGAAAGGAGACTATGTAACAAATCCAGGTATCTGAGACCTGGCTCAGGATGGAAAGAGTCAAGATGACTCAGGTGAACAATAACCAAAGATACTAAGAGTGTGTCTCACATCACCAATGTATTGGCACTTCTAAAATAGTAAGATGCATGTGCTTCCACCTTGATAAACTCTAAAATACATCAGCCACTAGTCCCATTTCTCCCAATCCTGGAGGAAGAGGAAGCCTAGGCAGAAGGTTCTAGAAACTCCCTACAAGGGATGGACCTCAGAGACGGTCTTATAGGGAAGGCTCCTTTCATCTATAAATCTACAAGGCAGGAACGGAGATCCTTAGCTCAGCATCAGCTGAGTACCAGGATGTACAGTATTACACTACTAATGTTGACAACAGTGTCTGTCACCATCACATGGCTTTCTACTAGGAGCTGACCACAGTGCTGAAAGCCTTCCTTGCTCTACCCCAGCGTAACCAACCAGTGTAACTATGCCATAAAGTAGGTGCTGTTGCTGCCGCCATGCAACTAATGAGGAAACAGGCAGCCTCGGGGATTAGAGGATGTGCCCAAGGAGCACCGTGCACAATTAAAATACAGAGTTTCCAATAACCCACACTACACTGCCTCCTTCCAGAAATCTAACTGGTCCCATGCAAGTAGTGAGACGCTTTCTGGGTCTTGTTGTTTAATGAGTCAAGGCGGCACAAGATCATGGCCAAAATCCTTCTCCTGAGACCTCTTCAGGGAGTCAAGAGCTCCACGAGGTCACCCAGGCTCTAATCATCCATTGTGACATCCAGAATGTCAGCTGAAGGTCAACGGGTGCCACTGTGAAAAGCGAGGGGGGGAAAAACGCTTGTTGCTCTCCAGTGCTTGTTAGTGTGAAAATAATCATGCATTTCCTACTGTTTTGGTGGCAGAGTAACAAGGGTCAGCCAAAGAGATGGCATATCAGTGTGGTTCACCATATGAGTCATCAGGATGAGAATATCAATTTATCTGAGCAGGCACGTGTCGGCAGGATTCAGCCTGATCCAGAGGCTTCGACTGAAGCTTGCTCCCTGGATTCTAAGAGATTCTAGTCACTTGCCTTGTGGGTTTTGCAATGTGTCCACCCCAATCCTGGATCAGGAGAGGCCAACTGGAAATGCAGCAACACAACTGAACTGCTCCTTTGCAAACACTATGAAAAGACTCATCCTTCCAAGGCAGAGTCTAACAAAATTGTTTGCTCACCGTGGGACAGCAAAGAGAGAAAGGCAAGGCTGACAGCCCCAAGCACGTGTTCAGATTTGCACATAAGGAAGCCTCTTTGCTTTCCCAGCCACTTGCACCTGCCTGACCCAGTCTGCGCTGGGGTGGGAGTGTACATTAAAGGGGTTGCACAGCAGGCTTGGAGTCCCTAAGTTCTGCACAGTCCGAAGACTGACTGACCCATGACCAGGGTCTCTGAGCCCTTGGAGTACCCTGCCTGATAAGAGTGTCTCTATACCTGAGACACTGGACAATGCTGAAAAGTTTATGCTAACACTGTGATGTAAAGTGAACAGCTGTTTTTGTTTGCCTGGGGCCCTGGGCCACACCGTGGACCTCTGGGTGGGGAGGTGGGATCCTGGAGACTGAGTAGCTAAGGCCATCACATGGGCACTTCATTCCGATGCGACTGGCCCCCAATACAATTCCTGGACACCAAGCCTTACTGAAGCCTCCCTGACAGGTAATAGCACATCTGTCACACGTCACTGCTGGGAGAATTAGTGCTGTCTGGGCACCTCCACTGGGAAAGCACGACTGGAAGCTTGGCTCTGGTTTCTCCCCTGGACTCTGCCCTCCCTGTCTTTTTCCTTTGCTGATTTCAATGTGTGTCTTCTCACAGTAATAAACCAGGACTGTACGTATAACAGCTTTTCTGAGTTTTGTGAGTCCTTCTTGCAAATCGTCAAAAACAAATGTGGTTTTGGTGAACCCCCATCCTGGGCAGGGAGAGAGAGAGAGGAGAGGAAGGGAGGAAGAAAAGAAGGAAGGAAGGAAGGAGAAAGGGAAGGAAAGGAGGGAATTAGGGAAGAAAAAAGGAGGGAGGAATAAAATGAAACAAACAAAAAGATAACAACCCAAGGAACTGTTCTAGTGCCAAATGTCTTACTATTTAGGCTCAAAGTAACAACAGGAAAGAAAATACCATGTACATGAGAGCCCTGAAAGACACCGAAAACAGATAAAAATCAGACACTGCCCATCCAACACCCAGGGCATAATTTAAGACTCCACCACGCCGTCATCGAGATTGCTTTGTCTAACTGTTTCCCCACTACAAGAACTAACCTTCATCTTTGAGAAATCGGAACTGTTCCCTTTTGGTAAAAACATTCCATTTCAGAAATAAAATAAAACTTTCAAAAGTGATCTGGAAGAGACTTAAACAGATGATAGCATTCAATAATGCCTTTTTGTTTTCCTTTTTGTGGTCAAACAAGAGAATAAAATGGATTGCTGCCTATTTTGGTGCCCTCCCAGGGCATCTCTACACCCACGTTTGATGCTCTGACAAGGCGGAGGGGACCTGCTCCACGCCTGGACCCGCTGCTAGAAACTCAGGCCTCCGTTCATACTCTTAACCCTTCCCAATTCGTTGAAAACCACTTCAAGCCAAAACCATTTGAAAGAAATTACCTCTGTATATTACACCACGAGCAGTGAAAAATGTCCCACCCGAGACTCGATGGTCCCGAAGCAATAAAATTTTTGCTGAAGTGCAAAGATGTAATAACTCAGGGAAAAGAAGTCCCCAGGATAACAAGGAGGAAAAGGAAGTGAGTGAGAATCTGAGGCTTCAAGTCTCTTACAATACAAAGCATCACTAATGTGTACTTGGAAATCTGTCTTTGGGACTGAAATCCCGGAAAGTAACTTCCTCTCTATTGCATCTCTACCTGCCCAAGTGGTATTGTTAAATCTAACTCTGCTTCATCAAAAGAGGATGGGAATCCAGGCACTAGGCTGGAACCTGCATCCATTCCGTGCATTCAACATTTCCTGAATCAGAATGATGCAGGTGCGCTGTGGAGTTTCTACAGCAAGACTGGGATTTTGGAGGGTTCCGTACGCATGCGTACAGAAAGTGTGGCCGGTGCAGGAAACCACAGGATTTCACACTGAGATGTCTGGGGTCATTTTCCAAACACTGTGTCCTGTTCCTTTTTGCTTTTTTTTTTTTAAATGTTATCTTTATTTTATCACAATAATCTTTTTAAAGAGGGAAAAAGCTGTGGTCCAAGAATTAAAAACAGCACTAGTTTTCAGAGCTGACTTATTTTAAATGGCACTTTGTCTCTTGTCTAATCCATATTATCTGAAGGAGCACTGCCAATTAGTGAGTCAAAGTTTTATGCAAGGGTTTGCTTTTATAACAGGTGCACTTTTTAAAATTGAACTACAGGTGATTTACAATGTTGTGTTAGATTCATGTGCAAAGTGATTCAGATGTGTGTATATATATATATATATATATGTATGTATGTATATATATATATAAAAATACATATACATATATATATAAATACATATACATATATAGATATATATATTCTTTTGCAAGTTCTTTTCCATTATAGGTTATTACAAGATATATTAAATACAGTTCCTGGGGTTATACAGTAAATGCTTGTTGTTTGTTTATTTTATATATAGTGGTGTGTATCTGTTCATCCCAAACTCCTAATGTATTCCTCCCTCCCCCCTCCCCCGTTTCTCCTTTGGTAACCATAAGTTTGCTTTCTATGTCTGAGTTTGCTTCTGTTTTACAAATAAGTTCTTTTGTATTATTTTTTTAGATCCCACATATAAGTGATATCATACAATATGTGTCTTTCTCTGTGTTCCGTTTCTTTTTCAGGAAAAGATCCCAAGAAGGACCGCCTATTTCCCCTACCAGATTCCTTGGTTTGCTACTACCAGCCTGGCTCCTTGTTGGGGCCCCATCTCTCCAGACAATTCCTTCACGCCCCGCCGCCAAATCCAATGGACTAAAACTTCTTAAGGGTTTACTAGTTATCAATACTGAGAAACAGAAGACACAGAGAAACAAGCACTGGAGATTCTTCTGGAATCTTGGTTTGGACAGCCACTTCCCCCCTGGGTCTCTGATTCTTCAGTCCTGGAGGTGTTGGTGCTGTGACCCTCCCCGCCCGGCACAGCCCAGAGACCTTCTTTAATTCCCACGAACACCTTCCAAACAGAAGGCCTCTCTCCCCAGAACATCATAACAGAGACAGCTTTCAGCTAGCCAGGACCTACCAAGGGCAGCCACCAGGCTAGGCACATGATGTAACTTATCTCCTTTAACCCAAGCCAGAGCCCTATGGCAAAGGCACTGTACTTTTCGCTTTGCAAGATCAAAAAATAAAGTTCAGAGAAGGGATGCAATTAGCCCAAGGTCACACAGCTAGGATTTGGCTGTCCTGAGACTTAAGCCTGGGTCAGAAGAATGCTAAAATCTGATCTACGGAAAATCCGTTCAGAACGTAAGTCAGGTGAAATGTCGGTAGTAAGTGATGTGAAGTGTAGAGGGCAAGCTCCCAGGGTCTCCACGTGGAGCCAGACGTTCTCTCTTCAAGCTCACCCCAGCATTTCCACAAGGTCCGTGACGTTAAAGTGTGTGCACGAGTGTCTGTGTGCACGAGTGTCTGTGTGCACACGGTTTTTTTTCTTCCTGCCAGTTTGACTCTTCCATAAAACACTTGAATGATCAGCAACCCTAGAAGCCGATCACAATTCTAGTCATGAGGTGCACCAACTGGCATAATTCGGCTTTGAAAAGGCTCCCTTCTAAATGGATTAAGTATGATTGAATGATTGCCGGTTCTCCCTGGGTGTAAATGGGGTGGCAGTGGACGGGCACTCTGGGAAGTGGAGTTAATTCTTTCCAAGTGTCTATTTGATCTCCAAGGATTTCCTCCACCCAGGGAGGACTCAGCTCAAAAGCGTCCATCAGAAACAACACAGTGTCAATATGAGACAACTGAGGGGTTTTTCTGATGGACATTTTTCTAAAATATCTTAGACACTTGCTAATCTTTACTTTTTTTCATCGTCTATTTTAATTGGAGTAATACACTCACAGGGTCTTAGAAAAAGAGAGGCGTAAAGGCTTTAGACCAGACGCGTTTCTGCAGCCTGTTCTTTCTCATCTACAACAGACCCTAGAGATGGTGCTTGCCTACATGCACAGTGCGGCTGTCTCACTCTTTTTAAAAACCGCATTGCATCTCTTCTGTGGATATCCTATAACTCACTCAACCAGTCTCCCACTGATGTACACTTAGGTGCTTTCCAATTTTTGCCATTAAAAATACAACAACTTGTGTATGCCTTTTGCTGGGCCACTGAGATTTCTCCAAACTGAACACAGAGTAGTGTTGTTCTCAATGCAGGTACATACCTGTTATTACGGAGATGCTACAATCCAACTCAAAAGTAAGGACAAGTAAGAAATATAGGCGGACCAACGCAGAGCTGGAACATTTGAAATGAAATCTGTCCTGAAAATTGCATGATGCATGGTTACTGCATTTTTACTCCTCCTGGGAGCATCCAAGGGTCCATAGGGCCATGGACAATGGAAAGATACACAGGATCTAAAGAGCATTGGGCAATGTTTAAAATGAGCTCTTTTTTTTTGGTGGCGTACAAGAGAACTAGGAATGCTAAACCTCACCTGCAGAGTGGCTGCACGGGACATTAACAGAATACAATTTAGACACAATAGCGATCCTCAGTCATAGAGCAGACCGTGATGGCTGCCAAAAGCCTTTCTCCCCTCCCTGCTGAACGATGCTGTGAATTTCATCCGTGACTGAGATTCTAACTCAAAAAAGTAGTTCTTATATGTAAGGGCAGGGGGAACCTGGCATCTCCAGACACAGGTGGGGAGAGTGTAAATATTTATAAAAGCTTCTTGGAGGGAAATTTAGCAATGTGCGCCACAAGCTTTAAAATCATACGCACTGCTCACCTTTTGACCCAGTGTATGCCCTGGAATTTATCCTGAGAATATGTGTCTGTGCGTGTGCGTGTGCATGTGTGTGTGTCTGTGCCCATTTGTTTACTGCCGTGTTTTAGGACCAGGGAAACACTGGAAGCAATATAAATGTCCACCACCTGTGTGACATCAGTTAAATACGTTACAATACACTCAGACCATACAGCGAACACTGCACGGCCAATAAAATTCATGGAGGAAAGGAGCTGCTGTCAAACTGTGGGTCACAAATCATTAATGAGTCGTGAAACCAGATTTTGTGGACCATGACATCTTTTTAAATAGAAGAGTATCAGAGTGAATTACACAAAGTAAGTGTAAGCATGGTTTCACGAAATTTCTTTTAAATGCATGTGTGTTTATTCTAGGTCATTATATATAACGTATTTCTTACTGCAGGATACAGGAAAAAATAATAATAATAACTGAAAGCCACTATGGTAATAGAATTTTCAGTAGCAGGGGAAAATGTCAATAATCTATACTTAAGTGGGAAAAAATAGGTTAAAAATTATATAGTATAATCTCAAATTTGTGGTAATATCAATAATCAAATATACATGCACATAGTGCACAGCAGAGAAACATCCTCTGGATAGTAGGGTTACAGAAGAAGGCAATTTTTCCCTGTTTTCCCTATGTGCTTTTGGTATTTTTCTAAATTTCCTCCAGGGAACAATTACTATGTTAGTCAGCAGAAAAATCCAGAGGCTACTCCCAAGTGTGGTTTTGGTTAAGTTACCTACCACCTTAGAAGGGCTTCTAAGAGAGAATCAATGGTGACAGCAAATGAACGTGGTGTCCAGGCAACCATCCCATCCTCTGACACCGTCCTGTGAAAACTCATCTTTCAGAAATGCTGCGTACCAATGCACTGGGACCAGCAGCATGGTCCTAGAAACAGCTGCACAGGAAAAATAACATAATGGTAGTTTGTTCAAAGTATCCTGTGTAACAACATACACAAGTGACTATCGTTTCTGTAAAAAAGAAAGGGAGGAAGGGAGAAAGAAAAGAAGGAAGGGAAATAAATGGAGGGGAAGAGTGAAAAGTTAAGAAAGTACCAAAAGAATCTGATACCCTAAAAAAAAAATTAAAAAAAAAAACAGGAAAGCTTGTCTTTAAAATACAGCAGCCAAAAAATGGACAAAGCTCTCTCCTTTTATGACTAGAGGTTTCAGCCACCAAATATCCTTCTGAGGTTATTAAATTTTAAAATGCCCAAGAACTCAATAAACCCTTTGTTTTAATTCATAATGAGTTAATGAAGTGGTCAATGACTTGACCTCTTTTCAAACTGGATGAGGGATTTGATGAATCAGTTCTAACTCAGACTCCGATCTAACTGAGGTGACCACTTCTCTGTTAGGGAAACACACTTACATTTTAAAAAGGGTGGGGGAAGCTTTAGTATGGAAGCATAATCCTTAGTGACTCTGTTTAATCTTCTGCTTCACCTCAGTGGGACCCCAGGGAGGCACATGGCTGATGAAATTGCTCAGTACTAAACAAGGAGGTGGCAGCTTTTCAAAATGAATGCCATTTCTTCATTTCCCAAATCTTTCTTAAGAAGAGAGGGGACCCTGTCCTCACAATGTGTACACTCTGTTAGAGGAGACAGTGGTAGCTCCTGGATTTCTATTTAAGTAGGTGATGGAGAGGTTTGGTCGGCTTGGAAGAGAACACTTGCTGACGGAAATGATTGGCGGTAAGAGTTAAAGCCACCCTTCCTATTGCCTCTCAGACGAGACATGAGTAACAAGATACAAAGCACAATGAGAGAAGAGAGTGCTAATAATAATAACTCAAGAAGAGTCGAATCACTTCTAGACTGAAGGAGAAAAGCACGTGGAGCTCACCAGTTATCTTTTGGGGACAAGTGGTACAAAGTTGTTTGACACATGGACAAACCCATCCTTTCGGATGCTACTGTGAAAATTTGAAGCCAAACTAAGGCGGCGTCACCGATCACATAAGATTTTTCCACAGAGTATACTGGTCAAATGTATACCACTTTTTTAAGTCTTGAGACTTGTTTGTGTATTCCTAGCATCTTGCAAAGCACTGGAGAGAACAGACAGTTATAAAGGAATTATCCAATATTAGATGAATACAGTTGCTTGATTTTTTTTTTAGTGGAATCCAATAAGGATTTGAGAAAAGAAACATAGATACTGAAGGAGAACTGGGATTGAAAAAAATACCAAAAAAAAAAAAAAAAAAAAGGCACCAGAAGCAACGTGTCTAGCCTCACAGATAACTGGCTTCTCATTTTTAAAAATTTCTACATTACTGACTTTGCTTTATAAGTACCTCTTTTCCCGAGCTTGGCATGTGTATCTCATTTAATCCTTACAACCAGCCTATAAAGTATGTACTATTAATATCCCCATTTTGTAGATGAGGAAATTGAGCCACAGACCAGTTCAGTAACTCATTCAAGGCCACACAACCAGCAGGTCATACAGCCCATATTCACAGCCAAGCAGCTGGTTCCAAAGCCCATGTGACCCTACTGCCCCCTATTTCCAAGGCAGTCTAAGTGTTCGGCAGGTGGAACCTTATTCTTTTTCCCAAAACCCACTTGAAATAGCTTGTTAAAGTGCTGTGACCTTCCCCAAGTCACATGCCCTTGCTGTGTATTGTCTGAGAGACCAAGGTAATTTCCCACAAGGCCAGCTTCACTCCTCACTAGCTAAAACGCAAAACAAAATGAAACAGAAGAAAAGAACACGAGGGGTTCTTTAGGCACTCGGTGTATTGGACATAAACAAATAAAATGGTTTTAATAAAGGAATGGCAAGTGAGAACATATACCAGTCACCTTGGTAGACCAGATAACCCTCCTCCCTGAGTCTCAGAGACATGAAAAAGGATGTGCCCTTGATCTGAGTTCTGTATCCTCCAAGGTCTGATAAATGTCTGCAGGTTTTAATGAAAATAATTTGCATTGTTTGAACATCTTATGTGATCAGTGAAGCCGCGTTTAGTATGGCTTCAAATTTTCACAGTAGCATTCAGTGCAGAAGGTGGCACGTTAATTTTAGGGTGGAGTTAGTTGGTTAGTTGTATTCTCTGAAAAGGTTTGGTTATGTCAACCCCACTCCCAGTAGAATCCCCCAGGCAGCTATCTAACAAACTGGAGTTTCCCAAACGAGCCGCACACTGCCAAAACATAATGCTGACAACAAAGAGTCTTCTAAGAGTATTGAATAAAACTGGGTGCATTAAGGAAATCTGGTCACAAATGAGCAAGGAGATGCATTAAACCTTCCCCACGTATTCCATGCCTCCCTTCCAGCTTGGTGTTTCTTGTCAAGAGAAGGAAGACTTTCAGTATAAATATGCATTTGAATCATAAAAAAAAATCCACCCCGTACTTTTGCAGAAAGAGAGAAAGAAAAAGGCACTCCAGCTGCCCTCTCTTCCACTCTCCTCTTGCGCCGAGCGGTACACACACTTTACACAGACTGTCAGATATAATTCAACAGATGTCACTGCGAAATGGAGGAGAAAATGGCCCGGCAACAGTCTCACGAGAGTTGCCTGCACAAAAATACACTGACCGCCTTTGATTTTGAGGGCAGTGGTCAATGAGACCAGCCCCCATGGGGGCAGGGAAACCTGTTCCCACCGTCACCTGAGTCAGGCGGATGCGAGTTGTGAAGAATATTCCTTTGGCAGAAAGAAGGGTATCTCATGGCTACGCAGGCATGTGCCATCAGGAAACAAAATAAGCAAAAAAAGACTAAGGCTAGCCCATACAGGGTTGTTCTTTGAGGCAACCTTCAATCCAGAATATAAGTGTGCCTCAGGGACCCCCTCCCGCCCCCTCCCAGTAATAATCCACACTGAAGGCATGTTTAAATAGAAGAATCATGTCATTTCACCTTCTGATGTTTAAGTACCATATCCTTTCTCTCCTCCAAACCTTCGCAGACTCTGTTCCTTATGCTCTGACACTCTCCCCTTCCCACTGGCTCTTAGCCTAAATGGTAAACCCCTTCTCAACTTAAGGGTCACTTCCCTTGGGAGCTCCCTTGTTTTATGCACTGTGTCTACCCCATACCTACAGCAGTGCCTGGCAGGGCGCAGTGACTGAACAGATTATTTTTATAAATAAATGAATATGACCCATTTGTGGCCAGTGGTTGAAGAGGAAATACACTAGGGTCTTGTAGAAGGAATTTCCCCCCTGATGAAAGGCAAGGGCTGCCTGCAGAAGCCTTTGTGTCACCTTTCCTCCCTTCCTCCTTCCCATACTCTCATGCAAGAATACCATGCCTAGCGCTGCAGCCGTCATCTTCAGATCACGATGCAACAACCCATGGTTCAAAGTCCAACGGGCTAACGTGGCAGAACAGAAGGATGTAAACAGCCTGAATCCTTCACAGGCTGAGCTTATCCTGGGACCCCCATCTAGATTTCTTGCTAAGTGAAATCTAAACAGCCCAAGTCACTGTCCATTACGTTTTTCTCTTGCTTACAAACCAAAGCATCCAAAGCAACACATTGTGCACTTATTAACTGAAATTGCGATTGGCATTTGCTTGTCGTCTTCCCACCTAGACTTGAGCTCCACAAGGATAAAAGTGTCGTGCTGTTTACCATCTCCCCGGCATCGACAGCACCTGGCAAAGAATGGGGTATCTTATTAAACATCTGTTCAATGACAGACTCGTTTCCCTCACACTCGCCTCCCCAAGTTCCCAAGAACTGAAACTCTATGCTGACCCATTTCTATCTTTCTGAACTTTCAGAGGTATCTTTGATGTGGGATCTGGCATTTCTCAGCTCTCAGAATGCAATGATACATCTTAAAAAGTCAACTCTTTCTCAAGCTTTGTCTAAGTCAAATGAACATTTTTTTCAGACTTCAGTATAGAAAATCTCCTAGTGACATTCAATGTGGTTGATCAGTCTTTCCTTTTAAAAGTCTTAGTACCATAAAACTTGCATTTTCTTTCTTTTTTTGGAGTATAGTTGATTTACAGAACGGAAGAAAATATTTGCAAATCATAAGACTGACACAGAGTTAATTTCCAAAATATATAAGTAGCTCATAAAGCTCAATGTTACCAAAAAAAAAAAAAAAAAAAAAAGCAATTTGATCGAAAAATGGGCAGAAGACCTGAACAGACATTTTTCCAAAGAAGACATACAAATGACTAACAAGCACATGAAAAGATGCTCAACATCGCTAATTATTAAAGAAATGCCAATCAAAACAACCACAAAACACCTTTCTGTTGATAACTCTCAAATTTGTAACTTCCAGCCTGGTCCTCTCCTCTGAGCTCAGATACATACATCTGACTACCTGTTTGATACCTATATAGAGATGTCACAAAACCATCTGAAATGCAACATTTTTGAAACTGAACTCATTATCTCCCCTGGCAAATCAGCGTCCAGGTGAAGGTATCAGAAACCTACCTCAAGCTGAGTCAAGACACTAGAAGGAAATGTATTGGCTCAAACACCCTTGGACAGAGCTGGTCTTGGGCATGCTTGGATTCAGGAATTTAAACAACAAAATAAAGTCTCTCTCGCCATCTCTTGTCTATTAATGGCCATCTAACTCTTTTCTCTCTCACTGAAAACCAGCTTTCTCTGTAGGCAGGAACCATCTCCCTCGGCAGAAACATTTGTAGGACTCCATCCTTTCTGCTCCAAGACCCCTAAGGCAAGTCACCTTCACCATCACCTTCAATTTCTCACAAAAAGGAATCTCACTGTGCAAACCCTGGTCACTCAGCCAGTACTGCCCCAACCACGCTGCCTTGCCAAGCACTGTGTGCTACAGCCGGGGAGGTGGGTTTTTCTTAAGGAAAAGATAACCAAAAATCATGATTGGATTGACAGTTCTTCAATGGAAGAGGCCACAGGGTTTGCTGGACAGACAACCTCTAATTACACCAAGCCAGCTCTTCTCCTGGTGGTCACTTGGTTAAGTAAAGCCATCATTCTCCCATCCAGTTACACAAGCTGGAAACCTAGGAGTTCTTGCAAACTCCTCTCTCGCATCCCCCAAAGGCAAGGCTACATCATATCCCTTCAGTCTTGCCTCCCAAATGTCATTCAACATCCTTCAATTCTTTCCATCCTCACTGCCACCCCCCTTGTCAAAGCCACCAGAAACGTTCTCCCTGGACTATTTTAAGAACCTCCTCGAGGCACTTACTCTGTCTCTCCAGTCCATTCTCTACAGAGCAACCAGGATGATCATTTCAGAGTACGACCCTGACCCTGTCACCTGTCCACTAAAACTATTAGAGAGGCCTCCATCTCGCTGAGGAAAAAGCCCCAAATCTTCGGTTGGTTTTTTTTTGGGGGGGGGTGGGATTAGGTTTATCTATTTATTTGTTTATTTTTAGGGGAAGATTCTATTTTTATTATTTATTTTGTTTTAAAATTTTTTTAATTTATTATTTTTTTTTTTGGTTTATTTGGGGGGGGAGGTAATTATTTATTTATTTATTTATTTATTTATTTATTTATTTATTTATTTATTTTTAATGGAGGTGCCGGGGATTGAACCCAGGACGTTGTGCATGCTAGGCATGTGCTCTACCACTGAGCTATACCCTGCCCGCAAACCCCAAATCTTAAACATGTCCTGCAATTCCCTGCATAACTACCCTCTCCAGCTTCATTCTAAGCCACGTCTCTCGCTCTTACCGAGCTCCGCGCTGTGAGCCTTTAGTTCTTCCAACACGCCCTCCGCCTTCCTTCAGATCTCATCTCAAATGCTGCTCACTTGGGAGAGTGTCCCCAGACTCTGCAGACCTCCAGTAGGTCCAACGTCTAGGTTCAGACTGCACCCGCTGTTACTTTCTCTTACCACACTGGGTCCCGTTCCTTCATAGGACTCATCCTGCTTACAATTTTATTTAGCTTGATGGATTTTATCTTTCTTCTCCACTAGAAGACACACAAGCCCCAAGAATCATCTGTCCTGGTTTACTTTTGTGTCCCCCGCGCCAAGCACAGTGCCTGCCACATTCCCATTGGGAGGTAACCAGTGTGAATTGCGAAATGAATGTCTGAATCCCTTCTGGAAAGTACAGAGATTAACACAAGTACAGGTGTGGAGTCAGGCAGGTTAAAACCCGGGGCCAGCAGGAATACACAGAGTGTGTCCTGTTGGACACATCACTTATAACTTCCCGTCTTTAAGTTTCAGTTTCCTCATCTGTTAAAATATGGACAGCAATAAAGAGTCATAAGACGACCTACCTAAGACACTTGAAACAATGCCTGGGATGCAGACGGGAGATGTATCTGTTACAATTCAGTTTATCCAAGAACAGCCAAAAGCCAAAACAATACGGCTGAAGCAATACAGAAACGTCTCTCCCTCGCTCTCTTTTTTAAAGTGTCTGATGTTCTTTTTTTTTTTTTTTTGGTTTAATTGAAGTACTAGAATTTGCACATACGAACGGACCATGAATCTCTCTCTGACCCAGAGGTTTCCATCGGGCTCCTCCTGCTTCTTGCTTCTCGAGATGATGCTCTTGCCACAACAGCGCCAAATTTCTGTTCAGGCTTCACCTCTCATATTCGCATTCTCATCAACAGCAAAAGAAAACAGCATTCTCGTGAGGACCTTTGCTCAGAAGTCATACCCAGCATCCGCTGTCAGATCCCACCGGCCCAGACTTTACCTTGTCAGCCACACTGAGCGGAAGAAAGGCTGGGAAGCATAGTCTTTAGTTCAGAGGGTCACCTACCCAACAAAAATTGAGGGACAAATAGCAGCCCCTTTCACAGCCAGACGGTGAAAAGAACTTTCTGATACGGAGATTGGGGATTTTGTGTCAAGGAGCGCCTGCATAAAAGCCTGTGAGGACAGCTGAGACTCTGGAAGCACCAGCCACAGAAACGCATCCTGTCGCGGCCACAGGCTCATAAGTGAATTAACTGCTGGGTTTTAAAGGAAACCATCACCACGGTACCACTCGCCAACCTTCTTCATCCACGGGCCCCTGCTTCCCAGGTCTCCAGTAAAACCGTTCAGCTCTGCTCTTGCCCAGAGAAAAGCCTTCAGAGGTCTGGCCCATTGTCACTCACCTAGGCCTGCCTTGGGATCTGCTCTCTGAATGACGCAAGGTGCCAAGAGGTGACAGGCTGGACTTCCCAGGGCGCCCCGGGGCAGTCTCTTGCCTACAGAAGACCCCCTACCCCCAAAATCCAGGGCAGGTCCCAGACAGGAGGACTCTGGTTCCCCACCTGACCCTAACCACCACCTCTGAAATCTCAGCTTGCTGTATGGCTAAAGCCATCCTGTCGCTCCACTGAAATTTGCTGGGGAAAAGTTTTAAAAAAAAAAAAGAATCTTTGACCTCACGGTGAATTCTCAAGTCTGTAGAAAAAGAAAAAAAAAAAGAGTCTGCAGCAGTTCAAAGAAAGAAAGAATTTACTTTTTCCCCCCATTCATGCAGAAGGGAAAGGCACATTGATTATTATTTTGTAACAGAAGCCAAATGCCAAATAACCAAGAGGGATAACCACATGCAAACTGTTTATTTTCTTTCATCTCACGGTTATTTTATACAGAACCATCATCCTTATTATTAAAAGCTTTTATCAAGGGCCAGTAGGTGCCTGGGGCACCAAGGGGCTGAGTTTTACTAAAGCTATAACATTACTCGGGCACTACATGGAGATATTCCCCACGAACTGAGGAATAAGATTGCTTTCTGACAACTTATCAAAATACATCAAAGTGTATCAAAATTTTAAAAGTACGGACTCCTTCCATTTTCTCTACAGACACAACGCATTCGAGAGCACAAGGGTATTCTCGGTAGCCTTGTTTGTAAAAGCAATGGATGGAAATGACAGAGATGTCCAAAGAGAGGAGAGAGCTTAAGTATATCATGATAAAACCCTACAGGGCACCAGAAATTGACACGATATGGTAAACTGACTATACTTCAATCAAAAAAAAAAAAACCCTACAGGAAAACACAATGTCAAGATTATAAAAAAGTGAACTCAGGCTCTACGTACAGTGTTAATGGAGAAGTGTCCACGATCTAATGATGAGTAACCACAGCAAACACAGCTCTGAAGCCAAAAGGTCTGGCTTAACCGTGTCCCAGCTCGGTGCCTGTGAGCGCATTACCGGACATCTCTAAGGTGAAAGCTGCCCATCCGAAAAATGGGGTAATGCTGGGACCACCTCCTAGGGTCCTGGAAGGATGAACCACAGCACTCAGCCTAGTAGGTGGTGAGCCGGCAGGGCGTCCGAGTGCTAACGAATTAGTTTCGTGGCAGCCTTAATAGTGTCAATGACACCTCATCCTTGTCAACAGACTAGGTCAGTGACCACCACAGGGAAGGAAACACAGCCTACGCAGTGGCTCCCTCCTGCGAGTGAAGCTGGCAGTGCAGGAAGACGGAGCGGAGTGTCGGGGAGATGAGAAGTCTTTTGCTTTATTTTCATGTAGTTCTTGGTGGTTTTTCTTTTCCTTCTAAAACCAGCTCATGTTACTTTTATAATAAAGTTTTTTTTCCCCCAGAGTGGCCTCTAAGAATTAAAACTTTAATTGCATCTCTTAGTGGATGAGAGCAGAGATAGGCAAAGTCCCCAGGAAGGAGATTCTGAGCCTCAGGACTTGATGTAACGTGACTGGAAATAGTTAATGTCGCTAAAGAAAGGGTGTGACGGCCGATGGGCTGGGGGTAGGGGTGGCACCAAGTCCCTGTAGCTGAAGAAGAGCAGGGACAGCAGAGGTGGCAGGGCACCCCAGCAGCTCACGGGGAGAAGGAATCGTGGCCCTTAGACCCATGTTTGCAAGTGTGTCGTTCAGGCTCCCCACCTGGCTTCTGCTCTGTCTTACAGACTGAGTAGTGTGTCCCCAAAATTCGTGTGTTGAAATCCTAATATTCAGAATGTGACTTTGGAGGCACGGTCTCTCAAGAGGTAATTACAGGGGGAGGGTACAGCTCAGTGGCAGAGTGTGTGCTTAGCATGCACAAGGTCCTGGGTTCAATTCCCAGTACCTCCATTAAAATAAATAAATAAGTAACCTAATTACACCCCACCCCCCCAAAAAAGAGGTAATTATGGCCAAATAGGTTCATTAGATCAGCCCTAATCCAATACTAGTGTCCTTGTAAGAAGAGCATGTGAAGATGCGGGGAACAGAAGACACAGACAGACCTGAGAAGAAGCCAGCCCTACCGACACCTCGATCTTGGACGTCTAGACTCCAGGACTGTGAGAAAATAAATGTTTGCTGTTTTTTAAGCCCCACAGTGTATCAGCCCTAACAAACTCATAGCCTCTGTTAGTGTTTCTTTTTCTATACGTGAATTTTACATCCTCTATGTGCAAGTCCATCAATCTTCCCCTTTATGAGTTCTGAGTTGTCATTATTTTTTCAGAGCTCGATTTAAAAGGACGCTGCCAGCCCAGTATGGCTAAGATCTGTCCACACCGCCTTCTGATACTCGTCATTTGTGCCGTTGTTGCTGTTGCTCCCATTGTGCTGTGGCACCTCTTCTGTTCCATTTTTTATCTGAAAATTTTTTTTGTAATTGGGGTGTGGTCAGGCCCTACTTTGGGGCGGCCCACTGTCTGTATTACTTTCGTATACTCATAAAAAAAATGTTAAAATTATATTACAGAAGTGCATCTCAGACACAGGAAAATATTCAGGATCCACTTTGAGGTGAAAAAAGGAAACTATATTTAAAAATATACACTTTTGAAATGAAATGATTGATAGAATTCTTTGCAGGTATTGAAAAATTTATGAAAGAACATACACTAAAGTATTAATTATCTTTGGGTGATAGAATTTTTTATGCTTTCAGTATTTTCTAACTTACGCAGGAGCCGGGATGCAGAAGCTCTTCTGCTTTACTTCTGCTTTATAAAGACCAGGAGTAGTCATGCCCCAGAGCTTGGTAACAGGGGGTGATGCTATTACCAAAATTTCAGCCCGAGTACTTCTCATGAAAACACGTTTCCAAAAGCAGTTGTCAGTCTGAGGAGGGGAAAAAATTCTTCATCAGGAACAGGAGTGTGGCCATGATGCCACTGAGCAAAAAACACAGCCTCGCCACCAGCCCCTCCCTGCAGAGACCCCACACAGCCAAGGCAGCAGGTGGAACGCATCCCAAACACGATGCCAATGAAGAGATGCTCTCCTTCCCTCGCACCGCTTTGAAACAGCCAAGGCTGAAGGATTTTTTTTTTCCCCTCCCTGTCTTTTTAAAGAAATATACATCCCAGGGCACTTCTTGTACCTCAGCTGCCCTGAGAAAGGGTACTCAAGTCACTGGGTCTCTGAAGCTGCCCGCTCACAGCAGGGCTTGGAAAATCAACACCTCTCTCTGAAGTCATCTAGAGTGCCGAGACCTTTCAACCAAACCCCAGTAGGGAGACCCTATCAACCGTCTTTCACAGCATTAGAAGATGTGGATGTATTTCCCAAATAGCCTGGAAATGCGACCATGGGAGGCTACCCTCTAAGATGCAGACATGTGGAGTTTGGCTGCAGAAGTGGTTTCTAGAGAATCCCAACTCTGTCTGCCCACAGGAACAGGAGACAGCAGGACTCTGGATAACTGTGGATGGAACATTCCCTTAAGCGTCCCAGCATTGTGGCTACAAGAACACATCCTAAATGCTTACGCTGGAATCCAGGTCACATCACTAATGACCGACCTGTGTATCTTTGGGGATCACTGTTCACCTCTCTGTGCCTCGGTCTTCACCTAAAATCCAGTACCCCAGCCCGACAAAGATCACAGTGAGGATTACACAGGATAAAGGAGGGACACGCATGCACGGGGGTTTCCTTTTAACCTCCTAAGCACTCCAAGGACGTTAGCTGTTGCTATTAAGAGTGCCTAATATCCAAAAGCCCGACGGCTAGACAGTAGACATCGCAGAAGTCAACTTTGCACATAATCGATTCGTTTTTAAATTTTGCCTTTTTCTAAAATAAGAGAAAAACACGAAGAAGACTTCAGACTCAAAATAAGTCATAAGAAATCTGGAAGAGCACTCTCTCTCCGAAAACAAGCGTGCAAATATATCAGCCTAACAGAGGCAGCACGGCCAGCAGAGTTCAGCGACGCTTTCTAGTTCCTCCACCCCCTCACCTCTAGCAGGCAAACCCTTACAAGGAAGAGTTCTGTGGCTTTCTTTTGGCGGGGAAATAAGGCACAAGCTAGACTCCCCACTCCACCGGGGATGCGGGAGGGACCCTAGGCAGAGGGAGAAACATCGCTGCGTTCTAATGAGAATTCCCCAGACAACACACAAGGTACCTATTTTTAACCAACACATTAGATTTGCTCCCCCTCAAAATTGTTTTCCCCAAAATGTGCATTTATTTTCATGAAAAGCCTTACAAAAGCATAAAAAATTAAGTCACGCTTAATTCTAGATCACTGGCCTTACCTCAAATGCAAAGAAGAAAATGACATAGAATCAGGGCTGTTCTAGAAATTCTGGGCTATCGAACTGTTACATGAAGGCTGATCAAACGCCAAATCATGTCTCCCTCTCTACTTGAAGTGAATCTGGGCAGGAAGACTTAATGTGATGAAACGATTTCACTTGCTATTTGAAGAATTTTCTTGTAAGCTATACATTCCCTTTGCATTTTCCCAGGCAGCTGCTAGGGGTTGCTAAGGAAATGATGGAAAGAGAAAATATTCTAAATAAATAATCAGTGATTTCTGAGGGGCAGGTCCTTTAAATTTTTTTTTCCAGGAATTCACGCATCTTAGGTACCGAGACTGGACAAGTGTCCTGCCTTGTTTTCCCTCCCTCTCTCTCTTCCTCCTTTCCTTCCTTCCTTCCTTCCCTTCTGTGTTCATGAAGAGAGGTGGAATCTTCAGGAGATTCTGAGCTACACTCTGCCCACCCTGGTGGAGAGGCGCAGAACCAGCGCCCAGGCCCTCCATCCTCACACAGGTCAGCGGAACTCTCAGTGTATCTGTTTTAATCTGCTGTTGCTTCGGTGAAAGATTATGTCTGAACAGAAGAGTCTTGAAATAGACATCTGTTGCTTTGGCACTAGCATCCACTTCCCTTCTTTGATAACCGTATCCTGGTTCTGCTTTGGGAAAATGCCTGCATCTCATCCTTTGCGCCCCCAGGAAAAGCATCCCTCTGCTGCAGAGGGACAGTGCCTCAAGCCTTCCACCATCTCTGGCAACAAAGGCTGGTTGCTGAACGTGTGTGTGTGACTCCATAAGAGAACAACGAGCTTCAGTGAGACGTCAGCGGACACTTCCAGGACAAAGATGGCGTCCTCTGCCTACTGCATTAGGAGCAAGAAAATTGGGTGGGCAACCACTTCCAACCACAATGGGACAGGTTATTAAGAAAGCAGCCAACCACCTTAGAGGCAGTAGAATCCAAAAAATGAGCGACCTCCTGACATTAAGACCTAAGAGGCCCTTCCCCACCTAGGACTTCTCAAATATGTAAGCCATTAAATTCCTTTTTGGTTCATGCTTGGTTCAGACTTATAACCAGAAGATCCTGGCCCACAGAGTTCCACAGCAGAGCTTCAGACCAAAGGAAGATTTTCTTTAAACGTGTTCTAAAATATTATGATGGGGGGCAACTTCTTCCTTCTGGTGGATGAGAAGTAAAGAGACTGGAAAGAGACACAATCCCAAGAAATTGGGAGCACTATGCTCAGAAGTTGAAGGCAAACTAAAAGGAAGAACTTTCAACACAGCAATTCATAAGTGAATGAGAATCAGTAAGTCCAGAACAAACTCACACTGTATTCCTAATAAGAAAATCAGTGGTTCTGGGTGAGGTCATGGGGTTTGTGTTGGTTGAAATCACCACGTGATGTTCAGAGTCCAAATGGGTAGCATTACCTATTTAATATCTGGCATATATGTTGTAATAATAATTTCTAATATTAAATGCCTTAACATATATTTATGGAAATCTGCCATGTTCATTTTGTTTTGTCCACATTCAGACACTCATAGCTAAGGAGGAAAAAAGTGCCACCTGGCAATATCCTCTCTGCATCTGAACACTAATTTTTAAAACTGGCTAACAAGTGGGTAGAGAAAAAAGATAGCCAACTGTATTTGAGTTTGTTTGTTTTAAACGTGCTTCTCAGCATCTGCTTTGAGGTCTGTTTACTGTTTACTGAAAGTGAACCTTTAATAAAGCGTCTTATTTTACAGGGGCAAGATAGGCAGGGTTAACCCAGGGGGGAAGGAGCCTGAAGCCACTCACATCTTTCATCTCAGGAAACGCCTCGCTCTGAAGTCTGCATGTCACATCACCACCACCTAGTGGCGGTGTCCTTGAATTGCAGGGGTAGCTGAGAGTTTAACATCTTTTAAATGGACCCCAGCAAGGTCATGGTCATTTTGATCAGAACTAGATCTTCCCTTCAGGATGGGGGGATTAAGAACCAGGAAATTAAGACACCAGAAATCTGAGTGGGGGCATAATAACTACGGAATTAAGCAAATATTAGTGGTAACACCATTTTTACCAGCATTTTCCAATGATTGGCGCTCCTACCACTAGGAGCACACAAAGAAGTCCAGGTAGTATAAGAAAAGGGCATATTGAGGAGGGACAGTTGAGCAGAGGCTCAAATGAAGGGAAGAGGCGAGTCAAGCAGTTACCTAAGGAAAAAACACAGTCAGAGGAAGCAGCAAGTGCAAAAACCCTGAGGCACGGCCACGTTTGGTTTCTCAGGGTACAGCAAGGATGCTCGTGGGACTCAGACAAAGGAGCAAAGGGAAGAAGGCAAGTGAATGTAGTTGAAGAGGTGGACCAGATTCCATAGGGGGGCTTGTAGATCAGCACTTGGGATTTTTTTCTAAGTTGACAAAAGGCCATTGGAAAATGGAAAGGAGGAGAGTGATGTGGTCTGCTTTATGTTCTAAGAGAAGCACCTACTCTAGTCACCATGTAAAGAGCAGACCACCGAGGTCAAGAGCGTTAGCAGAAACGAGACCAGAAGTCTTCCGCAGCAGTCTGGGCAAGAGATGAGCGTAGGTGCCAAGGCAGATCGACAGACACAAAGACAGGTAGGCAGCAATCTATAGGCACAAACATAGATGTGCGTATGCATGTATGTCTCCGGCTCATCAAACACATTTATACTAATGAGATAATCTTTACAAATATTGAAGAAAAATACTGTTTTTCATGTGAAACAGTCATTATAGGCAACTATATCTATATGGGAAAAAAAAATCCTGCAAGAGTAATACTTATACAGCTGATGTTTAGAAGATACCGAACTTTTGATATCAAAATACACTGTTAGAGAATCACGTAAATTTTACATGTCCCTGTAAAATTTCCTGTGACCTCCTAAAATAGTTCTGTGTTCCAATTGCAAAAAACAAGCAAGCAAAAAATGTTAACGCCTACTCAATTTATCATCCTCCCAACTGGACTCCCTTCTAGAAAGAAGAGAATAAAAAGAGGTATAGTATGACCATATTCTTGTGTCAGTCACTTGAGCAGACTGCTGATTGTCCCCCAGACTCATTTTCCCCTCCTCCTTGGGCACAGAAACACTCATATGTTCTGCAGACTCCTCTGCAGTGGGATGTGGCCATGCAACGGAATTCTCACCAACAGAACGAGACCAGGAGTCATGAGAGTCACTTCCGCCCCACGTGCTTAAGAGGAAATTGCTTCCTGAACTTCCACCCTCTTTGATGGAAGGTAGATGGTGAGGGGAAGTCTCAGCTCCGATCACGCAGGAGAATAACCCTCTAAGGCAGGGGTTTTCACTCAATCACAGGCAAATTTGCTCCCCAGGGGGCACCTGGCAATGCCTGGAGGCATTTTTGGCTATTCAAACGAGGGGTGAGGAGTTAACTACCGGCATCTGGAGAGGCTGCCAAACATCCTTCAATGTACAGAAAGAACATCCTCGCACCACAAAGACTTTCCTGACCCTAAACGTCCACAGTCAGCACTGTACGGTAAGGTGAAGAGCCTTACCATAAAGCCACCTTTCTCAAACTGTGCGCAGAACAATTCCCTAAGTACCTTCTTAACAGGTAAATTTGGCTTCAGAAAGTTTGGGATGGGATCTGGGTTCTGCATTCTTAACAGGCTCCCCAGGGGACTGTAGAGCAATGGAAAGAACAGAATGTGGGTCCCTGAATGGTCTTCCTGAGCACAGCTGTCCCAGCAGTGCAGTCTGGCTGGAGTGTCCTGGCAGGACGGCTGTTCAAACATGTACACCTGTACGCCTGAACTCACTGTTTTCAGCTTGCATTCCCCCGGAGTGGTTGGTCGCCACCGACTGCTACGAACTTTGCAAATCAACTTTCATTATGGAGGAGAAAAATCATCTACCTATTTAAGCCACTGTACGTTGGGGTCTCTGTGTTGCAACAGTTCGGTCCCCCCACCCCACCCCGCAACTAGTCCAGTGACGGTGGACGGTGACATCTGTGCTGCTGTTTGGAAGGAGACCTGAAGAGCCCCCGAGGCAATTCTTTCTAGAAAAAGCAAAGGGAGGAAAAGAAACCAGATGGCGAGTACTGGAGATCCTGGGGAGCGCGTACTGCTGTAACAAACGACCACAAACGAACTGGCTTAACATGCGGGAAGTCAGAAGTCTGAAATGGCTGTGCATGGGCTGCCATCAAAGTGTCAGCAGGGCTGCATTCCTTCTGAGAGTCCCAAGGAAGAATCTACTTCCTTGCCTTTTCTGGAGCTTCTAGAAGCTGCCTGAATTCCTTGGCTCATGGCCACTTCCTTGGTGTTCAAAGCCAGCAACAGCAGATTAAGTCTCTGTCAAGCTGCTATATCCTTCAAATTCTCCACCTTCTGCCCACCCCTTCCATTTAAAAAGGACTCTGGTGATTACATGAGGCTCATCCAGATAATCTACCCTGACCAGGTTAGCTGTTGAGCCATCATAATTCCATCTGCAACCTTAAATCTTCTTTACCATGTAATCCAGCAGAGTCACAGCTTTCAGAGATGAGGACCTGGTTATGGGGAGGGTGCATTATTCTGCCTTCCACAGCTTATGTTTTTTTCAGTGTCAAAGGATGATGCCTCAGTGGTCATGAGTCAGGTAAAGGAATTATGCAGACATATGCTGCTCAGCAGAAATTGACACACTGTAACTGTCTAAGTAAATAAATAAAAATAAAAGAAGGGGACATGAGCCAAAAGAATTACACAGACAGAAGTTCTCCAGGAATTCTCAGGATCTTTATGCAGTTTGCCGTCACAGTGTTGGACATCCACGGTAGATCATAGTTTCTGTAAATTAAACTTCTTAATCTAACTTTAGGATAAGAATGCTAGTCCTGTATTTTTCAGCTACTCCTTGGAGTGCAACACTCCAGAAAACCAGTTACCTGGGGGATCTCATGGAAACGTGCGTGGATTAATAACAACTGCGGTATGGAGATAGAGCAGACCCCAACACATCACCACTATTCTGTTCTTGCAAAATCACTGTGGCGTTATTGGAAACTGTCACTCCCATTTTAGAGATGAGAAAACAAAGGCTCAAAGGCTAAATACTTATCCAAGCACACAAAGCCAGGGAGACACAAAATTCAGATTCAAATCTTTAATTTCTGATTTTCAGTGGGGTTTTCTTTTTCAAAATACCATATAGCCCCCAAATAGGTAAACTGTCCTATGACATAGGCACTCAGGTAGTTTGACTCGGATTTCCTCAGCTCTGGGGACACCCAAACCTCCAACCGCCTGCAGAAGTTATACCCTGCAGGCAGAGAGAAAGGTGTACCCACACCTATGATGAGTAACAAATCAAACACAGCCTGGGTGGAACTGTTTGATTATTAAAAGGCAGTTACGTCATGTTGATAGTGCATTCAGAGAAACATAATCCCACTATTCTGGAGCATCGGAAGAATCCAGGATATTCCATAACTTGGGCCACCCCACCAACAAAAGCCAGAGGCCAAAAGCCACAAGTTACAGTGGAAAGACCGCTGTCTCGTGACAGCCTGCTGTGTGACCCCGGGACTGTCACCTGCCCTTCTGAGGTCTCATTCTCTTTATTTGTAGAACTGGGATAAGACAGTCTCTACTTTGTGAGGCTGCCGGGAAGAATAAACGAGGTACTGTGGTGAGCGGCCGGGACCTTTTGGGGAGACCGTCTAGCCCACACAGCTTGTTTGAGTGGGTTTCTCTTTCTTGTACCCAAAATAGTCCTGCAAAAATAGCACCTGAAAGCGCTTAGAACAATCCTTACCCAGTGTTCCCAGGAAATGTGGGTGTGTTCTTTCTTTTCAGAAGCCTGGAGTTTTGCAACAGAACTGAGCACACAGGAGGTACTCCTTTCATTCAATCATTCATTGATTCAGAATTAGTGATTAATAAGCCACCATTATTAAGCACCTACTGTGTGCCCAGTACTGTTTCTGGTTCTAGGCATGGGCAAGAACGGGTTGGACAAGACCCTGCTCCTGTGTAGTTTACCTTCGTACGCAGGATGATGTGGGAGAGTAATATACGCTCTGAAGAAAATACAGCAGCGTAACAAGCTTGGAAGTAGAAAAGGGGTTTTAAATTAAGCAGTTAGGTAAGGTCTTTGGGGGGAGCTGAAACTTGAGCCAAGATTGGAAGGATAGATAAGGAGATATCTGCAGTTTAGGGATCTGGGGACAGAGTATTCCCAGAGGAGGAGGAAACGGAAAATTAAAATAAAGTGGGAAGGAGCTTGGTCCCGGAACAGAAAGGGAGACACGTCCACAGTCTGCTCTGGGGGCAAACGCCGACAGTTAGTCTGTCCTGCAGACCAGCCAGTCCATGCACACATGGGAAATCAAAACCTTCCAGCACAGAGATGCTAGCATTTATTATTCACGCCCAGGAC